>NC_050578.1:279497493-279604993 GCF_011100635.1 Trichosurus vulpecula | reverse complement strand
ACCAGATTTGTGCATGTATGATAATAATTCTTAATAGAGTAATTAATAAGAACAGACAAGGACGACTGCTTTTGCTTGTTCATTTGGAGCCTGGGCCTCCCTCTCCTGTAGTCTGGACATTTGATGGCCTCTCCCAGGCCCAATCCCAACATGGATCAGCAGAGAAGCTTTCACTGGCCTTGTTTTTCTGACACGGGCCAGCTTGAGTCTCCTTGGGCATCTCGGTGACTCTCTTCTCCCATGGGCTCCCCGTATTGGGGGCTGATCTACTGTAGAAAGATTTTGGGTTTCACCTTCCTGCAGCTCAAAAGGCCCAAGTTCAAGTGATCTCCAAGCTCACGGTCACCCCTCCACCCATCACACTCAACAGTAAGAATATTCTGATTGGGACACAAAAGCCGATTGGGGAAGGGAATGCTGATGAGGGCAACTCAGAGAGAAGGCAATTGGACTAGGTCACGAGGGCCTGTCTTGCGGCGGCCGTGGGGGGGGGGGGCGGGGGCGGGGAGGGCGGGGGCGGGGAGGTGGAGATGGAAATTCAAAGGGAGTGATGGAAGAGAGAGATGTTTCACAGATGGGACAAACAGAACTGGGAACTGCCTAGATGTCAGAGCTGAGGGAGAAAAAACATGAAAATGCTACTGAATTTTTGGACATGGGGGACAAGGTGAATGGAGTGACTGTACCTCTCTCCTCCTGGGCCCCTATCTCCCCCGACCCCCACCCCCAGACATTCTCCACTCCAACCAAACTGCAACCTGCTGGTCTTCCTACACAGCCTCCCATCTACCACCACCACACTTTTGCACAGATTGCCACCCATGCCTGGAATGCATTCTTCTTGGAATCCTTAGCTCTTCTCCCAGTTCAGCTCAGATACTCCCTCCCATAGCAAGTCTTTCTGGGTTCCCACAATTGTTAGCCCTCCCCCACCACATATCATCTTCTTTTACTTAGCACAGAACGGTAGAGTCCTGCTTCTGGAGTCAGAGGAACTGGGGTGAAATCTTGCCTCTGATGGAAACTTTTAAAAATGCATTGGAGCTACTGAAGTCTGGTCCATGACCTTGGCTTTCATCTCCACTGGTTAATGCTGGAAACATTGGGTCCTCAACCTTCTCAAGAACTTATTTTGCCTCCAAAACTACCCAATGATTGTCCCCAGTGATCTCACAATGGAACGTTTTTCCTTTGGATAAGCAGAGCAAAACTGAAGCAGTCAAAGCAGAGAGACATCTGCCAAGCATCTCCCATTGTTGTCCCTGCAGAGAGGAGACTGGAACACCAGCCAAGGTAGAAGCTGGAGGTAGCAAAGACTTCCAGCTGCCCAGCAAGGAGGCCAGTTGACCGGCCCATCTAGCAGAGAGCCTGTACTCAGTGAAGAGTCCCATGGCTGCAGATTGGCCTAGCCCAGGCACTGGTCACCCAGTAGCTCTGTGGCAACTGTCCAGCATCCAAGTAACAGCCAAGGCCAATGAAGATCCAAATGAGCAGCTGATCTAGCCTAGCAGTAGATTGATGCATCCAATGGAGACACCATGAGCTAAGAGGATGTGAAAAAATGTTGGCTAGCAGCTGCTGTGGGGGTGTAAGACTCAACAAGACCAGCAACAGGAGCTGCCAGCACAGGATCTTTGATCTGCTTTTCTAAGGAAAGCAACTGTAAGGGGTTAACAATCTCAGTTTAATCAAACATACATATATCATTTACTTAGTTCAGGGGGAAAAGCCAGCACCCTGAACTTCAAAGCAAATACAAATAGAAATTACAAACAGAGACAATATAAACAGACCAAATCACAATACATAGTTACCAGGGAACCATTAACATTTGGGTTTTCCAAAGCCGGGGGGGCTCTAGAGGCTACCCAGAGTCTCCATAGTGAGTGAGAGCCCCACAGGCATGGTGTCTTTCTTTTCTGTTCAAACCTCACTTCACAGTTTAGTTGTTGCCTTAAAGAATCTCTTCCAACAAGGGGTCTCCCTGACACGCACTAGAATCATACATGCATCCCCAGCCACTGCCGGTCATCTGGACTTTTCTCCTGCCACCACTGCACTGGACATCATGGCTCTGGAAGAGAGGGTGAGGCTGAGGACTCTGCACAGCTCTGCCTGAAATCCAATTCATGGGCAAGTCATTGGTCCTCTCTGAAAATGGTGCAGGAACAAGAACAGGAATCATACAAGATTCCTTCAAAGATGTCACCACAGTGATGGATGCAATCCATCACTTTCTTTGAAGCCCCGTGCTCATTAACATCAGGTGAAGCATCAGAAAGGGAGGTGTGTACCTGTCGGAGGCATTCACTATTGTTGTGGAGGACACACAACCCCAAGTACAAGCTCAGGAGGGATCCCTGAGAGATAGTGAGGTCCACCAGATATCCCTCTTTGTGGATGACATTGGGCCAATGCATCAAGCCCCAGAACATGCACAGTCTCCTGGAAGAAATCCGGATAGCTCAAAAGAGCCAGGCTTCTCTATCACGATGGGAAAAAATAAGGAGAATGCTGATTGTCTCTCTCTGTCTCTCTGTCTCTCTCCCTCCCCCCTCCTCTCTCTCTTTGTCTCTTTCTCTCTGTGTCTGTCTCTCTTCTCTCTGTCTCTCTCTGTCTCTGTCTCTCTCTCTCTCTCTCTCCTCTCCCTCCCCCCTCCTCTCCCTCTCTGTCTCTTTCTCTCTCTGTCTCTGCCTCTCTGTCTCTCTCCCTCCCCCCTCCTCTCCCTCTCTGTCTCTTTCTCTCTCTGTCTCTCTTCTCTCTCTGTCTCTGTCTCTCTTTTTTCTGTCCCTCTCCCTCTGCCCTCTTCCCCCCTCCATAAAAGGGAATGCCGATCCTAACATTCTTAGTGAGAGAAGATTTTGTTTGTTTCAGAAAGAGAAAACCAGTAAAAGAAACCTCCCCATTGTTTTCTGAGGTGTCCAGGAAGGGCCTGGAGCAGCAAAGGATTTGTATTAATTTACAAACTCTCCACAATCGCCTTTATAATAACAGCAGCTGACCTGAGCTCTTAAGGGTTTGCCACACACTGGAGCTGTCCAACCTTGACCCTGTAAGGTACACACCCCCACTTGCTATTATACAGACGTGGAGACTGAGGCTCGGAGATGTCCCTGATGTCTCTATGCCCACAGTCACAGAGAATGCCAGGGACAGAATTTGCACTCAGGCCGTCCTGACTCCAGCCCAGCAGGCTCTCTTTGGCCTTTCCTGCTCTCTCGAGGCCAGAGCAGTTAGCACCACGCACCCTAACAGAACGGCACTCAAAAAGATTGAGGGAGGCGTGGCCTCTGAGACCTCAGTATTGGGTTTTTATCTTTTTGTGAAAGGCAGCCTGGGCTTTCCTCGGAGGCCAGTTCACAAGCAGAGGGACAGAACTGGCCAAGCCACTTGCCTTGCTGCTGCTCTGTGACAACGTGGCCCGAGGGTTGTTCCTGAAAAACAAGCAGCTAGTGTCTCACCCAGCACCCTGGGTCGGCCCCATTGCTATTGAAATAGAGGGTGGGGCATGGTTCAGGAGTCAGCCTGTAGGAGGGGAGATTAGACTCTGGAGCTCTGTAAGAGCTGGGAGAGAAGAGCTGGGAGGGATGGTTAGACGTTCCTTAGCCCAGCCCCTTCAACTACATGAGGTTCAGAGAGTGTGACCTGCCCAAAGTCACACAGCAAAGAACACAGAAAGTTGGCATTTGAACCCAGGGTCTCTATCTCTAAACCTAATGCTTTCCCCTGAGCTCTGTGCTGACAGAGAAGACACAAGCTTCGACGGGTCTGTTTGGACCTGTCCCCCAGGCCACCACAGCTGGGGCACCCCAAACCAGTCTGTTGGCTTACTTGAAGCTTCCCCTTAGCGCCAGAGTCTGAACCAAGAGAATCTGACCAGGGATGAGGGAGATGAGGAAGGCGGTATTGTTTTAACATTTCCAAGTTGATGTCGGTGCGCTGAAAAGTCCTGCCCATTCTGGGCACCTTCCCCAGGTCCACAAAAGGCCCATTGACAGGGCCCACGTGCTGCAAGCTGTGAGACCCCTGACATCAGGCTAGGTCCAGGGCACATGCAGGGTCATACTAAGGCCCCCGCAGAGGGTGTCTGGGCTCTGGTGAAGAACAGCTCTGAGCAGCTGGGCCAGGGCCCAGCCCCAGCCCCAGCCCTATGCACAGTCACACACTAGCAAGTGTTGGGGGCGAGAGCTGATTCTCAATCCAGAGCACTTTCCAGCTGGCTGGTTCTACGCACAGTGGAGAGAAGGCTGGGCCTACAATCAGGAAGACCCGAGTTCAAATTTGACCTTAAACATCTACATGCCGTATGACCTTGGTATAGTCACTCAACCTCCCTTTACCTCAGTTTCCTCCATTGTCAAATGAGGATAACGACACCCTCCATCTCTTAGAGTTGTTGTGAGGATCAGAGATAGCACTTGTGAAAAGTGTCTCGCACAGTGCCTGGAGTTCTATTAACATCGGTTAATGGTGTTAGTATCGTTTCCATGGTTATCTGAAAGGAGATAACACACTCCAATAGGGGTAAGTCAGTTAGTCAGTCAACAAGCATCTGCCCAACGCTCCAGGCGCGCCATATCCTGGGCTTCTCAGAAGCCACCTCATCACTCACAACCAGAGCCCGCTGTCCAATAGCACACTCAGTTCAGACTGCTCTTCACTCACAATGACACTGAGAGTGCTGGGGCCTCCACCACCTCTCCCCTAGACTGGCACCCCCAAGTGGCTCTCCCTCTTACCCCCTTGGCCCACCTGCCACGATCTTTGTTAGCACCCGCCTGGCCAAACTGCTCCCACTCAAGCATCTTCAGATGCTCCCGCTTGCCCTTAGCTTGGCCTGGCATTCAAGGCCCTCCTTCCCTGGCTCCCACCTTGGCTCCTTCCCAAGCTGATACCATCGTCCTGCCTCCTTTACACATTCTCCAGCCCAACTGAGACAGACAAAGAGGTTTTTCCCAACTCAACCCTCTCTCCCGAGTTGGCACAAGCCAATCTCTGTTCCTGGAATACATTTCTATTTCCCTTGGAACTCTCCTTCAAGGTTCGGCTGAGGTAGCATCTGCCTCCAGGACGACTCCCCTGATCTCCCCGGGTGACAGAATTCTCTCCCTGTTCAGCTTTCCTTGTGACATCGTGTATGGTCTGTATCACTGCCAGAGAGTATAAGATGAGGGTCAGGGAGCTGGGAGGTCAGTGGGTGGGAAAGAGGAGGGAGAGCCCCCAGGCCTGGAGATGGCCAGAGAGAATGGTCCCATCTCACCAGCTCTCCTGGGCTGTGAGCGGGGACCATCCTGTTCTGGCCATCTTGGTGTCTCGGCCCCCAGCATCTCTCCAGGGCTCTTAATACATGAATGAACCTAAGGAGGGGTAAATCCCTAGAAGGGTCCGTCCTGGCAAGGGCTTGGATGGCCACACCAATGCCACTGATTGCAGAGGAGGGAGAGACCTCGGAGGACACAGAGTCAAGCTCCTCATTGGGCAGAGGCCCCTCTGCGCCTCATCTCTGACTCTCGGGCTTGAGAAGCTGGAGGTGAAGGGAGTATGGATTCCTAGGACCCCCTGTCACCTAAAGGCTTCCTGAGCAGGCTTCTGACAGGCACAGGGTGGAGAGGCTGAGCCAATGGGAGCTCCGTCCTGGGGAGGCTTTTCCAACGGCATCTATGCCATGTCTCAGCTCTCCCCCGGTGGTCTGAGACACCATCCAAGCACCCACGCTAAAGTGAGCACTAATGGATGTTGGAACGATGGTCTCTGAGACTTTAAAAGGCTCTTTCATTCAACAAGTCATAAATACCCCACAAAGCCAAACCGCTTTCCTTGGCTGGGCCCTATGTGGCTAACAAGCCTTGAGAAGAGACCTCACCCTCCTTAATGCCTCCTTAATTGGTGCCCTGGAGGAATGAAACCTCATTGTGGCCCCAGCAAAGAGAAGACCAGAGAAAAGGAAAACTCCCTGTAGGAGCTGTTACCATCGATGTCACCCTGGATCCTGCACCAGAATCCAATCCTGCAGCGAGAGGACCAAGCCAACAATGTGCTTGATGAAACCTGCCATATCTGTCCCACTGGATAAAGGGACAGCTGAAGAATCAGGGTGGGGAGTCGCCTCTAGCCAGCTCAGCGTAACCCCAGCTATTTCAGAGGCCAGAATGGTGATATGGGATGGGGCTGGAGCTGGGATTTCATGGGCAAGAGGAACCTCCCTCCACCCCTGCAGTCAGCACCATCTCTGCCACTTACTCTTGGAGAATTACTCAGGGTACTGAAGGGTTAAATGACCTTCCCAGGGTCCCACAGCCAGCGCACATCCAAGGTGGGACTTGAACCAGGGTCTTCTAGGCTCCAAGAGCAGTAAGCTAGGTGGTGCAGTGGGTAGAGCACCAGCTCAGACTCTTACTAGCTATACGGTGCTGGGCAAGTCGCTGCTTCCTGTCAGTCTGTTTCCTCATCTGTGAAGGGAAGGGCTTGGACCTGATGGCCTCAGAGGTCCCTTCCACCTCTGTATCGAGGATCCCATGACCCTCTACCCAACTGGCACTTGGCCTCTTGGGAACAAGGCTCAAGTACATGATTGTCCTCACAAAGAATATAAGCTCATGCTGAATCAGTAGTGTGATGTGGCCACCAAGTAAGCGAATGCAATCTCAGGCTGCCCTGAGAAGGGGCCCAGCTTCCAGGAATAGGCCAGTGCCACTGTACTCTGCTTTTATCAGCTCTCCTTTGGAGGAATGGCTTCAGTTGTGGGCAGCTAAGGAGGGCGACCAGGAGGTATTTGAGGGGAGGTCCCTCGGGGGTCTGCCAAAGGGAAGATTCAGGGGGCACAGGAGATGTGGCCTCATCTATGTGAAAGGCTGCCAGAGGGCAGGACAAATTGCTAAGGTTGGCTATTGTCTAATTAGAACCCTTCCAAAGAAGAATGGCTGCCTGGGGAGGTAGTGAGCTCCCCCTCTGTGGTGGTGTGCAAGCAGAATTGGGAGGTCTGGGATTCTTAGGAAGAGAGTAAAAGGGACTCTCGTTCAGGTACAGCTTGGCCCCAATGGCCTCGAAGGTTCCTTCTGGCACTGGCATTCTGGGCTTCCATGCAAGGACATGGGAACTGGATTGAGAGCTGCTGGGGACCATCGAGGTCCCCCCTCCCCCCCATTTTACTGATGAGGAAAAGGAAGCTCTGAGGGAGGGAGGGACGTGGCCACAGTCACCCAAACAGTGATAGGCAAGGACTCCAAGCTCGGTCCTCTGCCTGCTTGCTTTGGGAGGTGTCCAAGCCCTCTCAGCCCAGGGTTGTTGAGGAGTAGAGGCTGGGGTTCCAGGGAGTAAGGACGGCTCCCGTTTCTACTGGCTGCTTATATCCATATATGACAGAAGCCGCCCAAGAACCTTGTGAGCTAAGAAGAGTGAACCCCAATATTCCCACTTTGCTGATGAGGACGCTGAGGTTCATGGAGGCTAGGTCAATGCTAGAGTGGAAGGCAGTGTGGTCCAGTGGGAAGAAGGCTATTTTCAGCCAAGGGAGCTGGAAGGCTTAAATCCTAGCTCAACGATGTTCTCTATTCCTGGTGATCTGGAGAACATCACTGAATCTCTGTGGGCCTCAGTTTACCCCTCCGTTGAAGGAGGCAACCTCTGAGGTTCCCACTCTGACCTGAGTCAGCCTTCTCTCGGGCCATGGGAGCAGCTGGCTTTTCCTCCATCACTGGCAGTGTTCACCTTTCCAGAGACCAGATCCAGAGTCTCATGCCCTTGGCCTAGGTGAGGTAAGCAGAGCCAGATTCTTCCTGGGCCCCAGCTCTCCTCTCCCCCCTCCCCGAGCACCTCTGAGCACAAGCCTTCCAGCCTTGGTCATTACATCACCCCCTTCTT
Source organism: Trichosurus vulpecula (assembly GCF_011100635.1). Taxonomy (NCBI): domain Eukaryota; kingdom Metazoa; phylum Chordata; class Mammalia; order Diprotodontia; family Phalangeridae; genus Trichosurus; species Trichosurus vulpecula. Next base: position 279,597,133 of record NC_050578.1, on the reverse strand, counting down.
TGTTCCAACATACTTTCCACAAGGTGCTTTGATGCAAAGCTCCCAGATCATCTTTCATTGGTTACATCGGTGGGGAGCTATTTCTGGCAGCATTCACCGAGAGGCCAGAGTCTCACCCACAAGGTCCCCCAATGAGTAAGTGCAGGAAGGGTCTCCTTTCTCTGCTTAGAAGCGGCTGGGGGCATTGGGTCCGGAGTCAGGAAGCCCTGAATTCAAATCCAGCTTCAGACACCCACTGGACAAGTCATTTAAACACTACGTGCCTCAGTTTCCTTGTCTCCCAGGGTTGATGTGAGGCTCAAATGAGACAATATTTAGGAGTGCCTGGCATGTAGTAGGTGCTTAATAAATGCTCATTCCCTTCCTCCTTCCCCCTTTCTCACAAGACTCACCATACTTTGGGGATCCTTGGAAACTTTATTCAAACTTTTTCAAAGAAGTTTCCTGTCCTAAGTGTCTTGCCCTTCTCTTGACCCCAATTTCTGGGTCTTCCTTGACAGAGAAGGAAACTTTGCTCCAGAGAGTAACAGGCTGTCTGTGTTCCAACTCTCCTCCCACTCACCCAGGCTCCTTACTTAGGAACGAATCCTTGACTTTTCCTCCCACCCCAAATATCCTGCAAATCCTAGGAAGCTACTTCCTAAAGATCTCATATCCTTTCTCATCTGCTCACACGGCCACCCAGCCCCGCTCAGGCACAAGTCTGATCCGGTCACTCCTCCTCTCAACCACCCTTCCTAACTCCCACTTGCCCATCTGACTCCACCCGTCAAATTCTTGCCTAAATAATTTGCTTAGCTGAATAAATGGGTAATTTTTATAAGGCTCATTATACAGATCACTTTACATACTGATTTATATACTAATTATACAAATTGGTGTATATACTGATTACACAAATCATTTGATATATTCCATTATCTTTAGCAGTGTGGTAAATATTTAACAACTGGCTTTCTGATAAAAAAAATGCACACAGGACACACTTTTAAGGAAAATCTGACCCATTAACATTTCCTCCATCACTTTCTCAAGTCTAGAAAATCCATAAAACAATTACCCACAGCCTGACTTGTAGTATTGGCCATTTCAGAGGTATAAAAGTCCACTGGATAATTTTACAATGGGCTTTCCCAGGCCCATGCTAGCACTCCCCTGATTGTGTTGCAGCTTCACTGCATCCCTACATGGTAGGGACTAAGGCATTGTTTTCTCCATCTCTGAGACTCAGACTTTTACGTGGTCCTCCAGCTAGTAAGATTTGAGCTCAAGCCAAAGTGAGTCGCACTATCCACTGTCCCACACTGCCTGCTATGTTGCCAGATTTAGCCTCCTGCTCATTTTTGTTCACATGGGACTTGTGTCACAAGGCTGGAACAGGGTTCCAAAGTGACTGGAGAAAGGATGATGCTGAGGGGACAGTGAAGAGGCAGGAGAGGTCCACTCTTTAAATATTTAAAGGTCTCCCCGCCCCAAGTCAATGAATGTCTCTGGGTCTCAGTGGAGACTCCATGACCCAGCTCTGCCACTATGACCCTGTGATTATGTAAAAGAGGGCTTAGGTCCCATGGGTCATAAGCACTCAAGAACTGGGGGGGGGGCGGGGAGGGGGAGGTTGAATCTAATTATCACAGATGGTGGCCTCTAGAGGAGAGGTGTAGAACTCAAACAGTCTTCAAATCTCCCGGGTGTGGCCTGAACCAGATTAAAATGTCATTGGGAAATGTTTCACAACATAAATACAAATACAATACTAACACAGACATAGATAATGCTAAATTGTGGTTTTCTAAGTCAATAGGTGGCTGTTTGTATTAGCGTTGGACACCCCTAGTCTAGAAGACAGAAGTGGGATGGACCAATGGGCAGAAGGCACAAGGAAGAAGATTCCAGGTAAATACAAGGGATCCTGGGACCACAGCTCAAAGGAGCCTAGAGGTTATCTTGCCCAACCCTTCCATTTTTACAGATTAGGAAACTGAGTCACAGAAAGCTGAGGTCACTCCTGGTAGTGATAGTGAAAGGGCTGGATCCAATTTTGATTCCATATCTGATGCTCTTCTTTGCCTCACTTTAAAGAGTCTAGGAATTAGTGTCATGAGTTACATCCTCGGATAGAAAGCTCCCAGTCACTGGAGGTAGGTATTCAGACCAAGCAGAGTCCTGGCCTTCAGGGATTCAGGTCTGAAAATACCCCCTCTGCCCTTCACGACCTTTGGGCAAGTCAGGTCTCTAGACCGAGCCTTAGGTTCCTCACCTGAAAAATGGAGCCGAATGTCAGTTTCCCGGCTTTTCTTGCCGTGTGGTTGGAAATGCTTTTTTGACCTCCCAGGGCCCAGGAAAGACGAGCCATTGTTAACTCCAGGGGATGGTTTTTCCCAGAAGCTGAGGTGGAGCCCTCCGGGGTGGCTGTCCCTCTCCCCACAGTCTCCACTCCTCTACTCTCCTGCTTAGAAGACAGGCAGGCATCTGATAGCCCAGAGAAGGACCTGAAGCTCTCTATATCTAGAACAAAGAATCAGCCTGCCTTCTTCAGCCCTGGGATGGGGCCCTGCTGCCCTCCCAGGGCCCATCTCTGATACTGGAATCACTGTTCCTGAAGACTTTGGGGCTATTATTGGCTTCGTCTCCCTGAAGAGGAGGATGAGTCACAAGGCTGCACATCTGTGGCTACCTGCCACCTCAGGGGCCAGCTAGTCCAGTCACCTTATAATTCAGAGGAGGAAACTGAAGCTCACGGAAGTCATAATCCCCCACCCAAGGCCACAACAGTGGCACGTGGGAAAGTCAGGATTCAAACCCAGATCCTCCGGCTCTCGCCTACTCATCTCATCTTGCCTTGGAGACGGGCAGGATGAAGCCTACTGGGGGCAGGGAGACAAGACTGGGGTGAGAAACTACAAATCCCATCACGCAACTATCGGCACTTACTTCATAAGGCCTTTGAGGCCTCCAGCTTTTTCTCCACGGGTGTTCTGGCCACCTCCCAACCAAAATCCGCCCCACCTCAGTCCGAGGTCACCCCCAGGGATTTCAGGAAATAGCAGCCGAGGTAAACAGAGGAACAAAAACATCCGGCTGTTCTGTGGGGCATGTACTCAGGTGCTCACAGGATACACACTGAAACTCAATTGAACCCCTGGAGAAGACGTGACATACAAGCCCAACCTGTTTGCTCCTGGCAAACAGAGGGCCCTGAATCTCGTCTGTCCACTTTGTGGAGACACAGAAAGCCTGCAGGTACATTATTCACTCCTGGGGCCACGAGGGACCCATGCTGCTCCAGGATGCCACACAGAGAGTGGCTCCATGGGCTCAGAAAAGGCAGGGCCAACAGCCTGCCACTCTTCCTTGGCTCCAGGGACCTCCAGGATGGCCCAAAGTGAAAAGACTTTGCCCAGCAAACCCAGGTATAGCTAGTTTAAAAAGGCAGCTTATTTGCCTATTTCAAACTCCAAAAAGCAAGACAAAGGCAGAGGACCTGGGTTCAAGTCCTGACTCTGTCACTCCCTATCTGCCAGGGCAGGGGATGGGAGTGAGAAAGGAACAAATTTAGTCCAAATAAAATGGGCCTTCTCAGGAAGCAAGGAGACCATTTGCTTGGTGTGTTGAGGTAGAGATTTTATTAACAGATGGATTAGATTAGAGGTTGGCTGAGACCCATTCCAACACAGATTGAGGTATTCTATGAACTTTGTGACCCTGGACAAATACAACTCTTGGGGCATCAGCTTTCCTCTTCTGTAAAGTGGAGGGTGGAATCTCTTCCCCAAAAAGACAGGAGGAAGTGGACCAGAGGGGAGGGATGATGGCGAAGAATCTAAGATCTTATCATCTATAAGCGTTGATTCAGTTGACCAATGACCCCTCTTCTGCTTCAAGTAAGTGACTATGCTAGACCCAAGTGAGGGTGCATCTTGAGAGAATCCATTCAATCAAAGATATTTCAGCTAGGTGTGACAGAAAGTCTGTTCCTGTTAGTTGTGGAAACACTTGCTTTGAGTTACCTATCAAGAGTGAGAAAGTTCAGGATTTGTTGATTTGATCGAGTGGTGTGGTGAGACTCCCGAGAAAGAGGGTCAGAAGAAAGGATGCTTTTGCCTTGGCCTCCATCCCTTCTTGCCTTGACTAGAGGAGGACCTAGTGAACTTTGGAGGACCAGAAGATTTAATGTCTCCCACATAGGCAACACTCTCTCTCCTCTGCCATGACTACTGACTCCCTTTAAGTCTCACCTTCTTAAATCTACAGTCCTCTCCCCCCAACTAAAATATTAGCATCCATAGGAAGCCTGTCTCAACCTCTCTTAATTCTGACTCCTTCCCTCTGTTAACGATTTCCTATTTATCCTGTGAAAGCTAATTGAGGCTGGATGGCTAGTTATCAAGTGAAAATCAGGGGGAAAGCTTATTATCAGAGACAATGGGAAGCCTCCCTTAACACCTCAGGATGACTTCTGGAATCCTGAGGGGAGTTAGGGCCCCTCCCTGCCCCCCCCCCCAGCTCTGGGGTCCTAACCTGCAGGTGTGGGTGGGAGTGGGGAGAGTAGTTCCAGATCTTGAGTTATGCTCTGAACCACTTTCTCTCTCTTTGTCTAATCTGAAGAGCTTTAAACCCAAACAGAAAAGGTCTTTTAGAAACAAGGCTTTAGATAAAGCCTCAAGATAAAATAGCTAATGCATGGAGGATTCAGTCCTAAGGGAGCAGCTTGTATTAGTATTCTATAGTCCAACATGGCGCCCTGCTCCAGGAAGCCAAATCCACCCGCTCATCTCCATGGTGAATGTTTATCTGAATGTCCAGTGGCAAACCTAAACAGTTGAAAGAAGATGGAATTAGGACTTAATATTTTGTTTGACTTTGAGCACAGCAAGATGGCTAAAATAATATCTCATAAAACGGAAAGTTTCTATTTTCACCAAAATATTTGGGGAAAAGTTCATTTATTTTGAATTTGGATACCTAGATTCAGGGGGCCTTGCTCCAGGAAGGGCTAGAAGAGCCTGAGAGCTATAACTGAGTTGGAATGAGAATGATAACAGCCCACATTTACATGGCATGCAAAGGTCTGCAAAGCCCTTGGAGTGACAACCGAGATTTTGCTAAGCTTTGAGACTGACCAACCAATCTTGCCTCATCCCCCAAGAGCCCTGGGAAGTAATGGGCTCAAAGACTGTTACCTTCATTTTGCAGATGAGGAGACAGGGGCAATGATTTGTGCACACAGCCATCAAGTGCCAGAGGGATTAGAAGCCCAGTCTCACCCACTCCAAGCCCAGCAGTCTTTCTACTTGACTGTTCCCTGAAATCAGTCCTCTTTGCTATCCTTCCATAAGGATCCACACGATGTTTGGATGAAGCATCACTTGGGAGTTAGGAAGACCAGATTTCTCCTCTCTTTCTAGCACTTTAAGGCCCATGGGACTACAGCCAAGTCACCTCATGTCTAAGAGCCCCAATTTCCTCATCTTTAGAAATGGGGTTCACGCCCATTGAACAGCCCCTCATAGGCTTGTTCTAAGACTGAAACAGGACCACAGACTCATAAATTTAGATGGAGAAGGGCTTTAGAGGTCACTGAATCCAACTCCCTCTTTTTTTCAAATCAGGAAACTGGTAGCGGGTCCAGTGGCTTGCCCCATGTTGCATACCCAGCGAATATCTGAGATCGGGGCACTCTATCCACTTGGTCAAGCCTCCTCTCAGGTAAGTAGGGAGTGATACTAAAATGTCATCTCCTTAAAAAATGGCATCCCCTTCTTATAACTGGTTGTACAGTGCACATTCTCGACTGGTAGATACCTGCTTGGGTCTGTGGAAATCAGCTACAGCCACTGAGGCTTTTGATTTCAACATTTCAATATTGAATCATTCCATATTTAATAATGTCAATATTTCAAAATCGAATGATTTGATATTTAATAATTTCAATATTGAATTCAATACTTCGATTTCTCTGTGGCACCATTGTTTGAAAGACCATCCCTGTATGTCAGCATGAAGGCCCTGACTCAATCACATCTCCAGAGACAGGGCTGGATTTCTAACTTCAACAGGGTCCTCTTGACCAACACATCTGGCTTAGCCATCAACCGGGCAGCCAGGTCTCCAGAGTCATGCCTTAAGCTCTAGGGGAGGGAGAGTATGCATAGATAGTCTCAAATTATCATGCTTCCTCTCTTTTCCTGGGTCAAGCTCAGTCATTATAATTCCACATCCCTGAGATTTTTATTGACCCTTCTATTTACTTTGTATCTTTTTCTTGGTTGAGTTTACTTCACCTGGCATCAGTTCAAATATATCGTCTCATGTTCCTTTAAATACTAGATATTCATCATTTCTTTCTGTCCAGTAATTTTCTACTATAGTCACCTACCAACCACCAAATATTTATTAAGCACCTACTGCATTCAAAGGCAAAAATGGAAGTCCCTGTTCTCAAGGAGCTTACATACTATGAAGGAGACAAAATGTAATATGTAACACTCTACTTGAGTTCACTCACCCAACTCACATTGGCTCTGAGTCCAAAGAGGGTTGGCTGCTACTTCCAGTGTTATAGAGAGTAACTCCTCTTACCTTTAGTGCATAAGCCCCCACTGGTGTGCTTCCCCTTAAAAATCAGCCAATAGTCTCAGTTAGTTCTTTAACAAATTTTTTCAAACGGTATACCAAGAATTGAGGCAGTGAAGTGGTACAGTGTTTGGTGTGCCAGGCCTGAAGTCAGGAAGACTAGAGTTCAAATCTGGCCTCAGACACTTACTGTCTGTGTGATCACAGGAAAATCACTTCACCTTGTTTGCCTCAATTTCCTCATCTGTAAAATGAGCTGGAGAAGGAAATGGCAAACCCCTCCAGTCTCTTTGCAAAAAAAAACAAAACAAAACAAAACAAAACAAAAACCCCAAACAACTACAACAACAAACCAAACCTAAATGGGGTCACGAAGAGTCAGGACAAAACTGAAATGACTGAACAACAACAACGTACCGAGAAGCACTTCCCCCACAAATTGAGGGAGGATCCTCTCACAAATACACAGAGTCAGGGAGGAAGAATGGGCACAAACAGAGTACGATGGCAGTGAAGCATATATGTAGTCAAGGCTGCTTGACACTCTGAAACTGCAGTCTCGGTGTCCTTTCTTTCTCCAGATGGTCCCCACAGGATGTGCTGTGGAGCGTGGCCTCAATAATGCATGAGTGGCCCCATTGCTCAGGTGGGCTGGCTCTTCAAAGGGCATGGTGTCTCCACTGAACAGGCAGCTTGGCTGGCCTTTCTTCCTTAGCATACAGTGTCTCAGCAATGGGTCAATGTGCTGTTGAGCTGGGCTTGGCTCCTTAGCAGGCGTGGCTACTGCCGGTCTGGGCTCAGCTGCTGGACTGGTCTGCAGAGACCACTCAGCCAACCAGCCACTGGCAGATGCTGCCAGATTGGGCCGGGTAGGCCACTCACACTGGGAAGATGCTTCTGGACAAGGGAAGGCAGCCACGTGACTGCTCTTAGGGAGTGCTGTCTCTTCTGGATGAGCCAATAAGCTGAACTCCTCGGGCTTGTCCTTTGGTGGGCAGCTACAGGCTTTGGCCACCTTCAGCAGCTGGCTGGGCTAGATAATACTGCACTCTCTTCAGCAGAACTTCTCATCTTCAGACGAGGGAGTAAACCTTCCCCTAGCCTTGGCAGAAGCCACACCTCTTTGGCTCCCTCATTTTGTCATTCAATTGGTTTTCACCATCTTTGACTCTTCGTGACCACATTCGGGTTTTCTTGGCAAAGATACTGGCGTAGTTTGCAGCTCATTTTATAGAAGGGGAAAATGAGTGCCTTGCCCAGGGTCACACAGGAAGCATCTGAGGCTGGATTTGAACCCAGAAAGATGAATCTTCCTGCCTCTAGGCCCAGCACTCCATCCACCACACCACCTAGCTGTCCCTGGCTCCCTTATGCCTACCTAGCCTCCACTAGGAAGTTTTGTTACTTCCGGAGGAGGTCAGAGATGGCTAGTTTCTGATTCAATAATCCTCTTGCTCAGAGGACAATCCCCACAGCCAGGGTCTCTAGATGGATTTATGCAGACCAGTCTCAATTCATCCAGTTCCACTGCCCAGCCTCCCACTGGGGTGCAGATGACTGGTTAGAGATAAAGGCAGGATTTTCAGCCTGTGCCCCAGGGGCACATCTTTTGTCTCCAGAGGCCTCTTCATGTGCAATTGAGTTAGATCAGCCTCAGACCCCGGGGGAAGTAAGACATGCTCCTTGGGGATCTGACACCTGACCCACTTCCCTTTACATTTCAATGCCTCTGTCTTCTAAGGCTCACCAGGAATCCAAACTGTACCACCATTTCTTATACTGTTCTTCAGGCGATGAGGACACAAATGACGTTTTGGTGAAACCTAGCCCAGATTTTCCTTTAGACCTCTGGAGGAATGTTTTGACCTTACTCTGAAGGGGGCAGGAACTGCCGAGGTTGAATTGTCTCCAGAGTCTAACATTCAAAGGAAAACTATTGCAAGATCAAGCATCTAGTTTCTGATCTTTGGATGCTGAGGCTCATCTAAGCCTCATGGGTGACCGGGAAACACACCCCAAGTACCCTATTCCCACTGGGATCCTACAAAACCAACATCTCCACTTCAAAAGATCCCAATTCCTTCCCAGAAGGACAGCCTTTCACCAAGATGGATGCAGCCTCTCCATACTCCAGGATGTCTTCACATCACTTAACAGCAAATTAGCCATCAAAGGCACTGTCCTAAGCTCCAAGATCACTTCCCAGGTGACTTCCCAGACATTTCCAAACCATGCCACCTGCAGTCAGGCAATCCTTTTTATCCTCACCCCCCCCCCCCAATTTCTAGTTCTTTTTTTATATTTGTTCTCATATGACAACATGAAACAGCAAATGAATAATGCGAATGACCAAGTCTGGGATGTTCCTCCTTCTGCCAAACACCATCAATAAGTCTGGTTCAGGGCTCTGCCCTTGAGGCTGACAACTGCTGCTTCCCTTCCTGGAATCACCATCGAAGAAGCCCCAGTCATACTTCCCTTCTGGCTCAGTCTTCAGGGCCCTTCTACGGACCCTCTCTCCTCCCCACCTTTTTCAGGTCCCCTTTATATGCTGCCTTCCCCCATCAGAACGTAAGCTCCTTGAAGACCCTCACTGTCTTGTTTGCATTTGTATCTCTACAAGGGCTGGACACTGAGTAACTGCTGAATCAATTTCTTTCTTTCATTTACACATTCGTTTGAATGAATGGGGCACTCGGATCCCTTGTCCATAAAATGAGAGGACTGGGATAATAGACTTCAAGATTCTTTGCCAAGAAAAGCCCAAATGGGGTCATGAAGAGTCGAACATGACTAAAAATGACTGAAGAAGAAAAACTCCCAAATGCCTCAATTTTATGATCTTGCCAATGATTAGGAAGCTGCTAGGGGCACCACAGTGCAGAGAGTTGGGGCCTGAAGGAGGCCTGAGTTCAGATCCAACCTTCAATACTTAGTAGCCAGGTGTCCTGAGGGAGTCACTTAACCACTGTTTGCTTCAGTTTCCTTAACTGTAAAATTCAGATAATAGCGCTTGGTTGCTAAGGTTGTTGTGAGGATCAGATGAGATCATATTTATATAGTGTTTAGCACAGTTCCTGGCACATAGTAGGGACCTTTTCCTTGCTTCCTTCTTTCCTCCATTCCTTCCTTCTTCTCTTCCTTCCTTCCTTCCTTCCCTCCTTCCCTTCTTCCTTCTTGCTTCTCTAGCTTCACCTTCCTCCCCCATCAAACCACCCCTCAGAGTTGCTAGGACAATGAAGGATGATGGCCTGGTGGGAATTTTCTCTTCTCTGTGACTAGGAAGCTGACAATTAGAGAAATGTCTTGAAAGATGGCCACAAACATCCTTAAAGGTATTCTGAAAGGTGATTAAGAGAAGAGGCCTGGGGAACCACAGAGGCTGGCTTTGGAGCACCCAAAAGATTGAAAGTTGGCTGGAATTGAGAGGGCAGGCTTATGTGCAGTCATATTTCCCCCCCACCTTTCTGAGGTCTGGGATGTTGAGAAGATCACTTATTCATTCACTCCTGTGTTCATGCATTCACGCATTCATTCAATGACTAGCACAGTGTCTCCACAACTCACCAGACCATGTACCTGGCCCCTGGTGTGATCCCCCTCCCCTGGCCATCTCTCCAGAGCTTTCTGGTCATACCCTCTATTCCTGGCTTCCATCTCATAAAGTGTCTCCATATGTATATACTTGTAAAAGAAAAAAATAACCATTGAAACTGATACTGGACTCTAAACTCTACATTCTTTCTGTGTCTAGCTGGGCCAAGCGGTGCTTGCTTCCCTTTTGGGGCTCCTTCCCACAGGCCCCCCTCAGGAGCAGCAGCCAAAGGGCCACTTTGAGGACAAACCCCTTCACTGCAGAAAGGCCCATCCCAATTTGTGGCTGCTGGGACCAGCAGAAAGCCTCCCAGAGATGCTTGGCCAATCAGTGCAGGAAGGGAGCTCTCTTTTCCTCTCTGAGGGTAAATAATTTAGCTTTGCTTTGACAGGCTGGACATAGAGTGCAAATGAAGCCAATGTGACTATCTAGGACAGCCAAAGGGCACTATCTGGGATGGATATCCATGCCCACTTGGGTCCAGTAGGGTCCCCGAGCTGAGTTCATGTCAGATATCACCTTGGATGGCTGGCATGGGAAGCATGATCTGGGCCAGGAGTGATGATCTGGGCCAGGTACAATAATCAGGGATGCTAGGGACCAGCTGCAGGGGGAGAGGGTATGTGCTCTGGTGGCTTTGTAGGCTCACATTTGGTGATGACTATGCCTGCATCATGCTCCAGTCCCAGAGCAATAACCCCTAGGTCAGATGAAGTTCCAGGGAAGGTAAAATGACCCAAATTGGGGCTGTGCCCACATGGGCATGGAGAGCAAAGGAAGGCAGGTCCTAAAATAGGCAATCTAAATGCATGGACAGCCTGTGGAGAAGAGGGGATGGCTCATCCTCTCCCCCACTGGAATACCAGCTTCTGACACCAGCAAAGCCCCATCTGCTTGGCGTGCATTATGGCAGGGTACCTCAGTCAACTCATTTAAAAATGAGGATGCCAATACTTGTGATCACCAAGAGTCAGAGTGGCTTCATCAAAATGAGGTCACACTTGACTCACCTCATTTCTTTTTTGACACAGTTACTGGAGCGGTGGATCAGGGGAATACTTTTGACAGGGATACCTAGATTTTAGCAAAGCATCAGATAAAGGCTCTTGGGGGGAATGAGGGATGGATCACATGACAAGAGAGTAGGAAGATCTTGGACCTGATTGAATGATTAAGTCCAAAGGGAAGCCATCAGCGGATCCATGTAGACTTGGAAGGAGGTCTCCAGTGGAGGACCCCAGAGAGCTCTCTTGGGCCCAGTGACTGTATGACATTTTAATTTCTGACTCAGACAAATGCACCAATCTTATGCTTATTTTGATAAGAAAAAACAGAAAAAAATGGTCCAAAGAGGATCTACTGGGCACAATTCAACAAAATAAAATTTTAGAGGGATAAATATAAATTCCTATATCTGGATTAAAAAAAAATCAACTCTGCGAATACAAAATGGGGGAAACATGATAAGCTAGCAGTCATGAAAATGATCTGGGACTCTGAGTAGACTGCAAGCTGATAATGAGCCAGTCATGTGCTGAGGGGAGGTAGAGCTAAGAGAGGCATAAAATCTATATGTCATAATAACTGACATTTATGTAAGTTTGCAAAATTCCTCCTGAGAGGTGGTGTGTCTAAGTGCTTGAGAGCTGGCTTTGGAGCCTGAAGCCTGGGCTCAAGGTGTGTCTCTGGCTTGCACTGGCCATGTGACTGTGGGAAAGTCACTTCCCTCCTCAGAGCTCTGAGCAACCCTGTTGTCAAGTCAACAAGCATTTATTAAGCACCTACTATGTGCCAGGCACTGTGCTAAGCTCTTAGGAGATAAAGAAAGATGCTCCCTGCCCTTAAAGTGCCCACAGTCTAATGGGGGAGGCAGCACGTGAACAGGCACATCTGAACAAGCTACCAACAGGACCACCTGTCTGCAGTGAGTGGAGATGAATGAACGATTCAAGATTTATAAGAACTCACAGGATCTTGGATTATCAGAGCTAGAAGACACTTCTGAGACCATCTAGTTCAACCCCGAGCTGGACAAAAATACTCCTACAACAACATGGAAGCAATAGTGTGTGCCAGACACTGTGCTAAAGCTTCACAATGATTATCTCTTTGATCATCACAATGACTCTGGGACAGAGGTGCTGTTATTATCCCATTTTACAGATGAGGAAACTGAGACAGACAAGGGTGAGTGACTCACCTGGGGTGACACAGACTCACTAGTGTCTGAGGCTGGAGTTGAACTCAGGTCCTCCTGCCTTTCAGACCTGGCCCTCTACCCATTGTATCATTCTGCTGCCCTAACATCTTGGATAAGTAGTCATCCAGCCTTTGCTCGGTCACCCCCAGTGATGGGGGTCTCACTCCTTTCCTGGGGCAGCCCATTCCACTGTCTGAAGGACAGAAGTTTGGGGAGAGGGCAGAAAAGGAGCACATTAATGAGTCATTACAAAATGTCATGATCTTTGACTCAGCCTTTTCTCTTCCACTGGCTTAACTTCAGGATTCATTAGGCACTTACCCTGTATAAGCCACTGGGCCAGATTCTGTGGCCTCTCCTTCCTTTCCTTCCTTCTCACGTCCTGTTCTTTTCTGCCACCTTCTGCACTGATGTCAAGGATGCTGAAATGTGCATGGCTGGTTTCTTTTCACTCTTCTTCTTCACCTCTTCTATGAGCTTTTCACCATGTTATTTATGGGTCATCTCTGAAGGGGTCTGGAGATATCCAGATGTCTGGGTTCTTTTTTAGCCCAAGGAAGTAATGGGTCTGGGGACAAGGTTGGTTGGCACTGGTATGGACAGTGGAAAACCTGGGGTGCTGCTTGGGAAGGTGTTGGCAGGCTTTATGGACTTTTAGGACCCCTTTTTAAATGGCAGCTAAAGCCCAGATTGAAGGTGTGTGTGAAAGTCTGAGGTCTAGCAGCCTCACTGAGCATCATTGTGTTGGGGTTTAGACTGTGGGAGCCCCCTTCAACTCCCCTTGAATCTTCCCACTAGATGAGGTATTTGCCTGAGGCCATAAGCCTTTCATTATTGCTAGGCCCAAATCTCTAGGCTACCTTACTCTTAACCTAGCCTGGCCCTCCATTGTCTGGCTAGTTTCTGCCCTTGATCCTATCAGAATGTCTATGCCTAAATATGTTACCCTTAAACTAGCCTAGCCCTACATTGTCTGTATCTACAGGCAGCCTTCAGCTACTCCCACCCTTCATCCCATTCTCTTGGTTTCTGGAGTCTGACCTCTTCCCAGTCACATCAAGCTCCTCCTTAGACTCCTCCTCAAGACCCTCCCTAGACCCCTCCTCCCATCACCCCAGGACCACCTGAGATCCCTCCCACAATTTTTGTGTATATAAGTTTTATTTTGCCTCCATGAAGGTGTTCAGATTCCATCTACCTCAGATGGAATCTGGCCAGCTTGTGAAAACGAGCATCACAAAAATGGTGAGATTTCTTAAGACAACCCAATATGGTGAATCTCTTTGCCTGTGAGAAGGCTTGAGTCAAATTCATTCGAGCAGGATCCAATGTGTTGATATTTTGGGGTCTTGACCACCCCTAAAAATGTGGTTCCCTGACCTCTTCAATCAGTTGTGTCACCAGGGAAGCTCTAGATGTTAAAAGAAAAGGATGTGAATATCCAAGTGTACCAAATGGATCAATTAGGAGATGGTACTTACAGGATAACAAGGTTCCCTTCCGTTAATGGCACCCCCAGTATATTTAGAATAAGGCCTGGCTGACAAAACAGTAACTGCGACTTTCCAGAAATGTTTTTACTTCATAAAGTGATGCAGCCTGATGCTTTTCTGAGGCAAGGGTGAAGATAATATTGGAATTGGCCATTTCCCTGTAGTGGGGGTGGGGGGTTGGAGGTAGGAGGGAGGAGGAACAACTGATGAAAACAAGGACAAAGATGTGTCTACACCTTGTTATCCCTTTACGAAGGATGGAGGAGACCTCTCGAATGGAATTAGAAGGGCAGCTTGCTGTTGGCTAGCTAAAGACTGGTGTTGCCTTTGGTGTCCTCTTAAAAGATAATTCCTTAAAGGCACATTTGAGATGATGAGATACTTCATGGAGTCTGCCCCCTGTGGGGAGATGAGAGTGGAAAGTGGGAGATGAGAAAATATTTTCTTTATTCTGTCCTCCGTCAGCCACGGTGCCTTGTACCAGAGCAGCATGTCCAGTAGAAGGCATTATCTCCAGCAAGGAGAAGACAGGCAAACATAAAGTCAAGGAAGGGACAGGAAGCAATTTCAAAGATCATGATGCCTGGCAGCAGAGAAAAGAGTCAACAATGGATACCAGTATGTTCTCTTGTGGAAAATGCTTTTTTCTAGTGCTTGGAAAACTTATTATTATACTGTTTAAGTCTAAATAGAGATTATCTGAACCCAGAAAGTAACCCTGATCTCAGTATTTCTCCAGGAATGCAGGAGATGGTTCTAAGAATGTTGGATATGCCCAGATCCTGGATCCACCCTTGTTTTGGGTCTACCAAAGCCTGTATTTTGGGCCCCCTTCGTGTTTAGCTTCCACCCAAATTTTATTGACTATTTACATTTACTGATATCCATCTCAATCTATCTTGCTTTCAAGTTACCCTAAGAGCAAGATTGTTTAACTGCCTAGTGTGATATCCTTATCTAAACCCTATAAATTGTAAAACTCCCAGAGGCCAAGGAGAAGGAGCCACACTTCCTTCTTGGCTTGCTCTCCTCCATCAAACAACCTAATGCATTTCTTTCTAAATTATTTTAGATTTGAGGGTTTGTTCTCTCCACAATACTCTTTTTCCATGGATACGCTGGGTATTTGTTGGAAAGTGTGATCTATAGGTAGGTCTGATCATGTCACCTCAGGAAATGCCAGCAGTTTTCCTTGCCATCTCGCATCACATATAACTCTTATTTGGCATTCCAAGTCCTTTGTAGCCTGACTCCTTCCTATTTTTTTTTCCACTCTTTTTCCACTCAATGGACTTCCTGAAACTCTGTGGTCTGTCTGCTGTTATTCACACCTGACACTCATCTCCCATTCCTAAAATGCCTTTCTCACATCTGCATTACCTGGAATCCCTGACTCACCTCAAGTGCCATATTTTACATGAAGCCTTTATGATCCACCCCCATTCTTGGCTACTCAGGGATTCTCTCTCCAAACTACCTTATATTCACTCCATATAAATTTTGAATATACTTCCATGAGTCTATGTTGTCCTCTTCCTTGTATTCTTTTATCCCAAGTATTTGGCACAATGCATTACACACAGTAGGCATTTCATAAATGCTTTGTGATGAACTGTTTAATGGGGGAGGGGTGCGGTATGATTTTTCTGCCCAGCTATCAAAGTGATAGCTTAGGCTGCATAACAATAGGTTTGATAGGTCACCCTCCCCCCTTGCTCCGTGACCTTTAGTGGCTCCCTATGACCTTCAGGGTTAAATATAAATTCCTCTGTTTGGCCTTTAAAACTCTTCATATTTTGCTCCTTTCCTGGGTTTCCAGTTTTATACTTTACTCCCCTCATGTAATCAACAACCCAGAAAGGCTGGCCTATTTGCAATCTCCATCCTCCATGCCTGGAATTCTCTGTCCTTTCCATCTTTGTCTCTTGGTTTCCTGGCTTCAGGCAACCCAGCTCCATTTTTCAGGTCCCTGCCTTTCCCACCTCACCCCTAATGTTACCAATTTTCATTCTCATGATTCTGGATATATCTTGGATACATCCTAGTCATTTGCATGTTTGCTCCCCCATCAAAATGTGCACTCCTTGAGGGAAGGGACTGTTTTTGCCTTTCTTAGTATACCTAGCACTTAAAATAGTGCTTGGCATATTGGAAGTACTTAATAAAAGCTGGACTGACTGACCGCCATCTTGGGAAATGCCTTTTTATTGCGCTGTTTTTACTCTATTGATAGGAATCTACAGACAAACTTTGAGCCCAAAATAGAAACTATCCTTCTAGGGGACCCAGCCTGAGAGTGTCAGAAGGGGTGCTACATCCTTGGCCAGCCTCCCACAGTCTGTGAGTGAGGGCTATCGAAGGCCAAGTAGATGAAGAAAGACCAGTAGGTCAATAAGAGGGTTCCATTGATGGAAACCAAACCAGGGAGAGGGGGTAATGTCACTGGGTTCTGAATTTGGGGAGCAGGAAGAATAAGCAAAGAGTGAAATTGCATACCCCTAGAAAGGTCAATAGGTCACTTCTGACCCTCCAGGGAATGCAAAAATGGAGGGAGCAGGACCCTTCCCTGGAAGGTTATGTGGGCACATGAGAGAAACAAAGAGGGTAGCTATCGATGGGGAATGGTTAAACAAATTGCGGCACCTGAATGTAACGGTTTTACTGAGCTGTAAGAAGTGACAATCATGATGAACAGCAGGAAGCATGGGAAGACTTCTATGAACTGATGCAGAGAGAAGTAAACAGAACCAAGGAAGCAACACAGACAATGACTATAGCAATGTGCGATGAACAGAACTCAGCCCACAACCAGTCAAAAATGAGTGTGGTGAAATTACTAAAAACAAGCTTGGCTCCAAGGAAAAGAGATCATAAGACACTCCCTTCCACTCCTGCACGGGTCAGGATCCACAACTACAGTACACCGCACAGAACAGCAAAACTTTTCAATATGTTACTTGGCTTTGCTGAATTTTTTCTTTTAAAAATTATAATAGCTAGTGTTTACATAGCACTTCATGTATCTTATGTATCTTATCTAGTTTGATCCTCAAAATAACCCTGCGTGGGGGGTGACATGTTTTTATCCTCATTTTATACCTCAGGAGACTGAGACCAAGAGAAATTAAATGTCTTACCCAGGGACACATATCTAAGTAAATGTCTGAGGCTGGATTTAGACTCAAGTCCTCTTGACTTCGGGCAGCTAGGTAGCAAAGTGGATAGAGGGCCTGCAACCCTGGAGTCAGAAAGACTCATCTTTGTGAGTTCAAATCTGTCCTCAGACACTCACCAGCTGTGTGACCCTGGGAAAGTCCCTTAACCTGGTTTGCCTCAGTTTCTTCATCCATGAAACGAGCTGGAGAAGGAAATGGCAAACCATTCCAGTATGTCTGCCAAGAACACCCAAATGGGGTGACCCAATGACGTCTTGACTTCAAATTCAGCACTGTATTCATGATGCCACCTAGCTGGCACATCATTTAATAATTTTTCAAAATCAAAACAAAAGGAGCACATAATAATCACAAGGAGGGAAGTGACACACTAAAGTCTGACACCCCAAGTTTGGCAATGGCAGCCCCAGATCCATTCACTGTCCATCAGCTCCCCTTCACCCCAGGAAGGCTTGGCAGGGAGTGTTTCCACAATCTGGCTAGCAGCTTCTGTGGGGGTGTAAGATCCACCCACAGCCAGCACCCAGAAAGCTGCCAACAGCACAGGTTCTTTTGATCTGCTTAACTAAGGAAAGCAAGGTGAAGGGGTTGACAAATTTACTTTAATCCAGCGTACAGACAGCATTCACTTAGTTCAGGGGAAAAATCCAGCACCCTGAACTTCAGAGCAAATTACAAACATCAACAGACAGATGAAATACAGATTCATAGTTACCAACATTTAGGTTCAGCCCGGAAGCTCAGAACAAGGGCTGGCCCAGAGTCACACGCCATCACTGCTGCGACAGAGAGCTCCAAAGGAGAGACAGCCAACCCCTGGTTTTATATCTTTTTCAATGTCAGGGGTGAGTCACACATTCGACTCACCCATGTGTCCTAGAATGGTCACAAAGAGGCTACTTAAACCCACGTGGTCTAAGTGCCTCTACTCTCCCAGACATGTGAACTAGGCCCTCCCTGGAGTTAGCCCCACCTTGGGCCCCACCTTAGTTGCCAATCCACACCCACTAAGGTTTTACACCTAATAGGGATTTGGGCCTGGGGCTTAGCACCTAGTAAGGCTCCATGAAATACACTGAATTACTCAAAGAGAACAAAAGCCAAACTCTTCATGGGCACTTGGTTGAACTAAGTACTAAGGAGCCCATTTTGCTTACCAACACAGGGAGGCAGGGAACTGACCATTCAGGTCTACAAAATCGGCATGCTGATGGCCGGGCAGAGAATCCTGAGCCATCTGGACGATGTCTCCCACTGTGTGCCACTGACAGTCCTATCCTGGGATCTTCTACAAAGAAAGATGAAAGAAACTCTGCTTCCTGGAATCCAAGCAGCACCTGAATGAGTCCCCTCTAGCCCAGCCCAGTCCACTCGGCCTCCAGCCTGGCCCCGAGGCATCTGGAGAGGAAGGACCCACCACTTCCCATCCCACTTCAGGACAGCTCTCACGCTTAGGAAGGGCTTTATTTGTTTGGTTGGTTTGTTCACTCTCTACATCAATTCTAAACATCTTTGAACTAAAGGGCCTCAGGCCTCTCCCTTTCCCCCCAGTCATCCATTTCTTGTTCTCTTGAATTCCTTCACTGGAAGACTAAAAAATAAACACTCACTAGCTGACTCTAGAGCGGGAAGGTCCCTGGAGCCCACCTGGCCCAAGCCCAACACTACTGACACAAACTTGGATCCAGAGAGGTGAGGTCATTGCCTGTGTGAGGGTCCAAAGGCAGGAAAAGTGGAAGGGGGGAGGGGAGGCTCAAACTTGGGTCCTCTGACATCACATTTATGCTCCTTGTTCAGTTCTTTTACCACCATAACATCCCGTGTCTCCTAAACGAGATGAAAGGATTTGGTAACTTCTCCCTTTTTTCTCCTCCATTGAACAGAAAGTAGGAGCCTGAGGAAAAGCGTCAGAAAGACCTGAGCTCTTATCTGGCCTTAGGCACTACGGAGTTGTGTGACCTTGGGCAAGTCAGACTGTTTGCCTCAGTTTCCTCACCTGTAAAATGGTGATTATAATAGCGCTGACTTCCCAAAGTTGTTGTGAGGATCAAATGAAATAAAACTTGTGAAGTGCTTGGCACAGTGTGAGTGCTTTCATCGCCATCACCGCCGCCGTCCTCGATCACCGTCCTCATCACTGTCGCCATCCTCACCGCCATCATCGCCGCCATCCTCCCCGCCATCATCACCGTCGCCACCATCACCGCCATTATCACCACCATCACCGCCACCATTGCTGCCATCCTTACCGCCACCATCGCTGCCATCCTCACCACCACCATCGCCGCCATCCTCACTGCCATCCTCGCCGCCATCACCGCCACCATCCTCACTGCCATCATCGCTGCCCTCATCACTGTCGCCATCATCGCCGCCATCCTCACTGCCATCATCACCGCCCTCATCACTGTTGCCATCACTGCTGCCATCCTCACCGCCATCATCGCCGCCCTCATCACTGTTGCCATCACCGCCGCCATCCTCACCGCCATCACCGCCGCCATCCTCACTGCCATCATCGCCGCCATCCTCACTGCCATCATCGCCGCCCTCATCACTGTCGCCATCATCGCCGCCATCCTCACTGCCATCATCGCCGCCATCCTCACTGCCATCATCGCCGCCCTCATCACTGTCGCCATCATCGCCGCCATCCTCACTGCCATCATCGCCGCCATCCTCACTGCCATCATCACCGCCCTCATCACTGTTGCCATCACCGCCGCCATTCTCACCGCCATCATCGCTGCCCTCATCACTGTCGCCATCACTGCCGCCATCCTCACCGCCACCACCGCCGCCATCCTCACCGCCACCACCGCCGCCATCCTCACCGCCATCACCGCCGCCATCCTCACCGCCATCACCGCCGCCATCCTCACTGCCATCATCGCCGCCATCCTCACTGCCATCATCGCCGCCCTCATCACTGTTGCCATCATCGCTGCCATCCTCACTGCCATCATCACCATCCTCACTGCCATCATCACCGCCCTCATCACTGTTGCCATCACCGCCGCCATCCTCACCACCACCACCGCCACCATCCTCACCGCCACCATCGCCGCCATCCTCACCGCCACCACCGCCGCCATCCTCACCGCCACCATCGCCGCCATCCTCACCGCCATCATCAATTGGAAGGGGAAGGCCGATGGTGGGAAAGAGCCGGGGGGAGAGGGGTGTCAAAGACAGCAAACACTCGGCCAACCTCTGCTCTCTATCAGAGGGCTAGGAGACCTTGTAGAAGCTGTCTCAGGACTGGCTCACTGAGTTGGACCCCCAGCTCTGCCACTGATGTCTTGACCTTGGTCAAGCTTCTTAGTTTCTTTGTCTACATTTCTCTGATGGAAAACAGTCACACACAACCACTCCCCTCCCCCCCTCCCCTCCTCCTCCCCCCTACACACACATGCAAACAAAACAAAACATAAACTCTAGTAATTTAGCTCAAAACTCTGACCAACCAGGCAATCCTAGACCATGACCTGGGCTCATCACAGCCTTTGACAGCAGGACCAAATGAAAGGGGAAGGCTGCTGATACACTCCAAGCAACTCCTTAAATGTAACCCCAATGTAACCCTGAACACAATTGTGCATGTAATCTCTCTCTCCTCTCTCTTCTCTCTCTCTCTCTCTCTCTCTCTCTCTCTCTCTCTCTCTCTCACCTCTCTCTCTCTCTGTGTATTTTTGGGATGAGATGAGCAAAGATCCAGGTAACCGGAGGAGAAAGCGGAACTAAACATCCCTTCAATTCCACATATCGAGCCCAGGGAGTTGTCTGTAAATTGTCAAAGCTATTAGGGATTAAATGGGCCAGACAGGCCTTCAAAGACACTTCATTTTTATACACAACGGATTTAAAACATGTCAACGTCTTCCTTTCATAAATAGCTTTGTTGGTTTTGGACGTACATTTCTCTTCTGAGTAGGTCATATCTTCATTTTTTAAGGCGTTAATCTATTTTTCCCCAGTCTTAGGAAAAGGAAATGCTCATCATTCCGGCCACCTCTGAATGGCACGGTGATTCCCTGCCCCCGTCCTTCCCCGCCCCCCCCCCCCCCATCTTTCCCCACCAAAGTTGGTCAGTCCACTGAATGAGGGAGAGCCAGGCTTTTAGCTCTCCCCACCTCAGCTGATATTACTCTGGCGTGTCATGCTTATACTTCACGTAGATTATTTCATTTGCATCTCATAACCAGGCCAGCAAGGTTGTTATTGCCTGTGTTCTTCTACCCATTATACAGATGGGGAAACAGAATATCAGACAGATAAACTAGAAACTCAACCATCGATTTGTCCACAAGCATCAATTGAGTGGAAAGTTGCAAAGAGGAAGATTCAGACTTGACATCAGGCAACATTTCTCGATGGCCAGAGCTGTCCCAAAGTGGCTTAGGAATGATGAACTTCCTGTCCCTGGGGGTCTGCAAGCAGAAGCTGGATGAGAACTTGTTGGAGATGGTACAAAAGATTGGGGGGGCATAGGTGGAACAAGATGCTGCTCAAGGTTCCTTCTTGCTCTGGGATCCTACATCCCACTCAAGGCCACACAGCTTGTTATAGGCTGGGAGCTCAGGCTTCTGACTCTTTCCTGACCCACCAGGTAGGGCAAGAGTCTGCTAAGTTATGGAGTCAGTGAGCTTGGTGGGAACTGAAACGCAGAGAGATGGGGACCCAGTGGCCCCTGGCACCCCTCTCCCAACCCAGCTGTGGGGCCAGGTCCAAGAAGAAGGGGCCTAGAAGATCACTGGGTCATACATTTAGAGCTAGAAGACACCTTAGATGACCATCTAGGCAAATATCTCCATTTTACAGATGAAGAAAAATGAGGCTCAGAGAGAGGCAGAGTCAGGATTTGAACATAGGTCTTCTGACTTCTACTTCAGTGCTTTATTCCCTTTTGCTGTTCAATGATGAGGGAACATTTGTCCTTCTTCAGAGCTCCAGGGGAAGCCTGCCCCAACTGTGGGCCAAGCCTTCACATGTACACTAGCCAGGCCAGCCTGGTTTGGGTGAGGCAGACAGTTTGGACGGTTAGGATCTGAGCTTTCTCATCATTTGAGGGGGTGTGATGTTCTTATTGAGGGGACGAAAGTCCAGTGCCAGGGCCTGAGATGCTGCATTACACTTTCATTTCACCAGCAACCTCACCCAAGTACTGAGCAAGCCCCTAACTACCTCAAGACTCTTGGGACAGATGGTCCATCAGCTCCTCTCTACTTAATCGATGGGTTTGTACAAGTCTGAGCAAATCGATTGTTTTCCATTGAAGGTTCGCACTAGGGGTCCTGACACGGAAACTCTTTGAGGCTAAAGGACCTTCCTCTGCGTGTCTCCTTCTACTAGAAAGTGAGCTCCTCAAGATCAGGGGCTGTCTCAGCTGCCCACCAGCGTCCTCAGCCCTTAACCCAGTGACCTTACTCACAGTGAGCTAACAAGCCCTTGACCACCCACTAACATGTCAGCTTTAAGTCTTCCTCTTCCAGTTACTCTTCCCAAGCCTAGCTCTCTATCACTCCCTTCTTAAGGACCTTCAATAGCTCCTTGGTACCTTCAGAATAAAGCTCACCCTGCAAGACTGAAAGACTTAGAGCTAGAATGGACCTCAGAGGGCTACTAGTCCAACCTTCTTAATTTTACAGGGAAGGAAACTGAGGCCTGGAGGAGGGAAATGGCAGCATCACAGAAAGTTGGAAGGAACCTCAAAGGTCACTGAGTCCAAGCTGACCAAAGCTCCTTCCCATAATGTCCCTGACAAGTGGTCATCCTCCAAGGTCTTTAAATAGCAGAGCAGGGAGTCAAAACCTTCCCTTCTTACAGTCCAATACAAGTTAATGCAACGTGTTTATACCTTTGATTGATAACCAATTGCTTACCATCTCAGGGAGAGTGCAGGTGAGGGAGGGAGAAAGAACATTTGGAACTCAAAAATTTTTAAAAATGATTGCTAAGAATTGTCTTACACGTGTAACTGGGGAGAAAATAAAATACTATTTAAAAACAAAACAACAAAACCATTTGTATGTCCTAGCCCTCTGTACTCTTGTCTCAATTGACATTTCCAGCCTACTTTCCCCACTTCTATCTCATATGGATAGATACATTAAGTAGATCTCTCTCTCTCTCTCTCTCTCTCTCTCTCTCTCTCTCTCTCTCTCTCTCTCTCCCCCCTCTCTCTCACCCCTCTCCCCCCTCTCTCTCTCTCTCTCCGCTCTCTCTCTCTCTCTCCTCTCTCTCTCTCTCTCTCTCTCATCTCTCTCTCTCTCTCTCTCTCTCTCATCTCTCTCTCTCTCTCCTCTCCCTCTCCTCCGTCCCTCTCTCTCTCTCTCTCTCTCTCTCTCTCTCTCTCTCTCTCTCTCTCTCTCTGTCTCTCTCTCTCTCTCTCTCTCTCTCCCCTGTTCCTGGAAAACTGGATGGCTTGCTGTCCCACACCTTGGCTCACTAAATTCAACTATTCAATCCAACAAACACTTGTTAAGCATCTACTATGTGCCCTGGCCCTGTGTTCAGTGCTGACATTACAAAGATCAAAACAATGCCTGCCCTCAAGGAGCTTCCATTCTGTTGCAAGGAAATACCATGGATACAGAGATCAGCAGACACAGAGTATAGGCAAAGTTAAACAAAGTTACTTCAAGAGGAGAGGGTGCTGAAAAGGGAGCAGCATGAGGAAAAGCATTGGGTCACGGGGGGCCCCCTGAGCTGTTCCTATGGGCATTAAAGTTTGCAAAGCACATTACATATCTTCACAGCAACCCTCTGAGGCAGCATAAGTGTTATACCAGGAACTGGGGTAGAGGGAAGGAGGAAAGAAGAAAAGAAGGGAGGGAGACGAGTTTCACACACTCATCCTGTTGTATCCCGAATACCATCCCCGGATCCCTGCATCTTTTCATTCTACTCATCTTTTATGGCGCAAACTGAGCTGCTGCCTCTGTCTTGGGGGACACCAGTGACCACGTCTTTGAGCCTAAAGAAACACGACCTCCTAGCACTTCGAACAGATCTCCAGATCCGGCATCAGGAAGGATCTGGGTTCAGGATCCTGCCTGTGACACACCCTAGATGTGTGAACACCTCCTTAAGCCTCTGTGTCCTCACCTCCTGGGGTGGTGAGGCTCAGATGATCCTGTGGACCAAAGGCCCTTGAAACTCAAAGCGCTCTGAAAATGTCAGTTATTATTAACTGGACAGAGCCGAAAGGCAGCCAGGCTCACAGAGCTCTCTCTGGCCACATCTGTCCTGGTTCACTATAGTTCATGAGAACCAGGGGGAGAAGTTATTTTTTCCTCCCAAAAGTCAGAAGGCCGGATGGTGTAGTGGGAAAGGGCCAGTGGACTCTGGAGTCAGAGGACCTAGATTCAAATCCTGGCCTTGATCACGGCTACCTGTGTGGCCCTGGGCAGGTCCCTGTACCTCTCAGGGTCTGAGTAAAGGCAGACAGTTGGTCCAGGAGGCTCCTTGAGTTCTCAGTCTAGGGGGTCTTCCATCCCCTGACACACCTGCATGCCCTCCCTAGGAGGTAAATGGTAGAAGGGATGAACAGTGGTGGAGAAAAACAGAGGAGGCTTTGCCTGGGCAAAGATGAGAAGACAAAATGACACCAGGATTGAATGCTTTACCCCTCATTCCTGCTTTCCCCCCGACATCTAAACTTTGGGAAGTGACATTCATGTGACAGAATCTGGTTCTAAAATACTTTATTTTCTCTCTTATGGGATTGAGTCGACATGTCCTTGACTCTCAAGGTTTAACCAATGGGAAAGTTTTTGCTGTGGTTTTTTGGACTTTTGGCTTAGGGCCTTCTTGGAAACAAAGGGATGGACTGAAGCTCCCTGGAGAGCTGCAGCTGTTGGAAGCATTTTGCTGGGTCTCCCTCTCATTGATCCAGAAACCCTCCCTTCCATCCCCACCCCTACCAACTATGGGTCAAGTCCTGTGTTCTGTGCTCCAGACCCCGAGCCCAAAAGCTCCCAGGCAGCCAGCTCAGGGTTCAGATGGGCAGGTCCTGGCGAGTCTGGCTTGACTCCTGCATCCTGGTTCATTCTCCTCTGTTTAATAAACCTCCCTGCTGGGATTCCTCAGATGATTAATATGGGAAAATGGAGAGGCAATGGCCAGGAGAGCGGATGCATTAAGAAGGAGACGCCTCGAAAGCGGCTCAGGTTCCGGAGGAGAACACAAACTTGGAACCCATCGTTTATTTAAAAACATCCTCTCTCCCCCCGCTTTTGTCTCTGGTTTATCTCTTTGGGCTAAACTAAAAAAATGATCATTTAAAAAGTTGATTAAAAAAACTAAAGAAGCAGGAGGTTAGAGATGCTGGATGGGGCTGGAACCAAGGCAGGGCCACAGGTCTACGGCTGGAGGGGCCCCTGGTCCAGCACATCCAACCCTGCCTCCCTTCACAAAGGAGGACACCTGCCCAATGTTGGCCAAATCTCCAATCCTGATCATCAACTCAGGTCTTCAAGGGTTCTCAGAATCCAGAAAATCCAGCCCTCTCATTTTACAGGTGAGGAAACTGAGTCTCAGAAAGTGATCTGCCCAACATCACACAAGGAGTAAGTGGAAGAGCTAAGAATTTGGATCATGAATTTTAGAGCTCTGATTTAACAGGTGATGGAAACAAAGGCCAGGGAGGTTGAAGGACCCACCCAAAGCCACTCATGGGAAGGAGCTAGTATCTGAATGCAGGGCCTCTGACTGTTGTTAAACTAATACCCAATAGCCCCGTTTGGGTATTTTTTTCAAGTTCACAGATCAGTTTCCTTTGGCATAAAGTTCTACAGAAAATCCGGCAGAGAGAATTTTTTTTTCCTAATTGAGTTACTCGCTTATTCCAATCTCTTCAGAGGCAGGAAGCAAGTCAGGATTTAACCTAGAGCCTATCACTGTTTCTGGGGGGGGGGTGGGTGGGGGGAATGGCTATTTCTTGTTCCAGATCTCCCCACCCCCATCCCCAGCTTTCATAAATATGAGCACGGGGTGGGGAGGGGGGAGCCTCCAGGTGGAGACCAGTCTTGTCCTTCCATGCCTAGAGTGCCTTGTTTCTTCTCTCAAACAAATTGAAGCCCAGGGCGCCATACTGATCCCTTCTGAAAATCAGAGAGTGGTAGGAGGGCAGCTTTGAGGGAGAAGTCCAGACCTGGGCAAAGTTCTCAAGGAAAAGTTCCCCGGCCCAGTCAGATTCTTCAGGGGGCAGTGGAGTTTGTTATATGGAGTGTTGCCAGAGGAAAAGTCCCTCATCTGGGGCGTGGCCATTTGGGGAGGTCAAAAAGACATTTTAAACTGGAGAAGCAGTGTGGCCTAGTGGATAGAGAGCTGGGCTCACAGGCAGCAAGACCTAGGCTGGAATCCTATCTGTGACTAGCTATATGACCTTGGCCAAGTACTCCACCTCCATGAGACTCAGTTTTCTCTTCTGTAAAGTAGGAGAAAGAATACCTAAAACACCAACTTCATAGGGTATTCTGAGGCTCCAGGGAGATGCAGTAATGAATGTAGATGGCTTTGTAGCAAGGCAGAGATGGCAGCCACTTAGGTGACATCTCTGGTGTTTGTTTTGGTACTTTTGCTTTTTACGAGACCTGTGATTCGCAGGGGAGGATCCCTCACACCCTCTGGCCCAGCCTTCATTCACGCACCTCAGCCACCTGCTTTGACATGAAACACTTTCTGAGTTTTCAGTGGATGGAGGAAATGAAATCTTTACATTCACGAACCTTGGCTTCCTCTGTAATCTTATGTATTTTCTTTTATGAATTTAGAGACATGATTCTGGGAAGGATGTCAGTGGCTTCGCCAGGCTGCTGCCCAGGGGGTCCAGGACACAGACAAAGTGAGGAGCCCCTCTTTGAGGGGTATGGGGAGGTAAATGACTTGTCTCGTCTAGAATAATCTACCCCTGGGAGGGCTCACAGGTGAGTAAATGGAGGCTCCGGGATGGCAGGTCACCTGCCCAAGATCACACAGCTAGCTGGTATCAGGGCTGGCAATGATGGCACCAAGTTCAAAACTCTTTCCCCATCACTACACAGGCTCTCAGGAGCAGAGACAGCCTCTTCCTTTAAAGGTGGAGGGGAGAAAAATTCAGATCAGAAGGTCATGTGGCTTGCCTTTTTAAGGAGGGGAGAGAGGATGGGAGGAGAGAGTCTGGAACTCAAATTAAAAAAACCCCAAATGTTAAAAAGCTGTTTTTACATGTAATTGTAAAACTTACATCCATGTATCTCTATATAAAGAAGAAGGTCACCAGCCCTGGAGCAGGTCACTTTACAGTAGCTGCAGTCACTAAGGTTGTGGTTTGGGGGAAGTGGCTGGGGGGAAGAGTAGGAAGGTTTTTTGGTTTTGTTCTGTTTTTTCTTTAAAAGGCTGCAAGTAAACAAAATCGTCTCTGCGGATCACTGCGGAAGATGCAGCCTTGGGGTCTAAATGGCTTTGTCAATACCATTGAGCAGAGGAACGCACATCACCCATGCATTTTTCCACACTTATGGGTGGGTACATGGGTCGGTTTCCATGGCAGCAGGCAGCCACAGGCCTCGGGCAGCCACTCCACACTTGCCCTTGGTACTCAAGCAGACAAACTGCCCCAGAAGACTTGAATGTCCACACAAATGTGGATCTGCCTTCCACATGGCCAGCGCCACTGCCCAGCTCAGCCAGGATGTCCCCCCCCACCATGGGAGAGCCCAGAGGCCACCTCCGTCAGGCCTCTTTGGGCCCCAGCTTCCTGGCTCAGTAACTCAAGCTCCTTCTGGTTCCAGATCTATGAACAGAATGAAGGAGATCATGTGGGTGCTGTGCCCGATGAGCACCAGTTCCCTTTGAATGTCACTTATCATTATGTCTCTCCTTCGACTCTCACAGCGACCCTCGAAGATGGGCAGGGCAGAGGTGGTGAACTCCACCTTGTCTTGATGAAACAGAAGACCAGAGAGGGGATGAGGTAACCAAAGCCAGGCACAGAACTGGAAGTGGAGTCCAGTCCTTGGATTCAGAGCCAGAGTCCTTCGCACTGGTCCATCGTGTGGCTATCAAATGTCTCCCAAATAACACCCTTTGGGCTTGAACAACTTGGGGACAAGTGGATAGAACATCTGGTCTCTGGTGGGCTGAGTTTGCAAGGGGTGGCTGGTTAAGAGAATGAGTCATTGTGTAGGGGGATGGGGGAGGAGAAGGCAAGGTGGGGAGGGAGGGAGAGAGAGAGAGAGAGAGAGAGAGAGAGACAGAGAGAGACAGAGAGAGACAGAGAGAGAAGCGGAGGAGAGAAGGGAAGGGGTGAAGGGGTGAGGGGACAGAGGGAGGAGATGGGAGAGAGGGGGGAGAGATACTGCTTTTCAGGAAGGGGACTCATGTCCCTGAGGCCACCTAGCCAACTTCCCCACTCTCCCCACCCAAGAGATTCCTTAACCCCTCCCTCCAGTTCTTCTGTAGTTTCCTCCATTAGAATATAAGCTCCTTGAAGACAGGAGCTGGGTGGGTTGCTTGCATTTGGCACAGTGCTTGGCACTTAATAAATGTTCTACACATGCATGCATGCATCTCTCCATCCACTCCCCCATTCATGGTGTCCTGGGAGAACATGCTCCAAGTCCCAAACATGTGCCTTGGGCCACAGGCTCTTCAGTGGTCCAGGTGTGCCCAGACAGCCTGGTGCACTTACGTACATTACATGTGTGTGTCTCCCACCTGCAGAGCACCTTAAACTCTCCCAAAGAGCTCTAACAGCTGTGTCCTTTTCAGGCTCCTGGCTCCCTGCGAGGTAGCTGGAGCTGTGGTAACTATGCTCATTTTGGAGCTCAGAGACATGATGCAAGTTCCTCAGGGCCCCGGAGCTAATCAGTATCTGAGGTGGGATTTGGATGGAGATCAGAGATCTTTCTGAGGCCAAGGCCAGGGCTCTACCCACTATGCTACCTTTCCATAGGAGGCATCAAGCCCCTCCCTGCCCTACCAGGGACTGAGTCTGGGTTACAGGTGATCTCCTCACCTCAGATGGGTGGCTATTAGGGAAGGGCCCTATGTGGAACATGGGAGGGCTAGGACTTTCAGTCCAGCATGGAGGAGGTCTTCAATTCCCCTGCATATGTCCCAGCATTGAGAGAGATGACCTTCAGGGTAAAAATACTGCAAAGACCTTTAGACTGTCTTGAGATGGAACCATGCTTGCTTCAGACTTGTGCCTTGGGGTGGTAAAGGAGTTGGGTCAGATTCTTCACCCACCCTCCACCCCCCCTCCACCCCTCCACCCCAGGAGACTAGGTTAAGTTCAGAGTACACCTCTAAGACTCCAGGCCTCCACTTATCCAGTCACTGCCCTCCTATGGGAGAAAGTTGTCAGGGTTTCCCTTTGGGGAGGACCTGGTCAGAATAATTTCAGCATTCACAAGCATTTGTTAAATGCCTTCCATGGGGGAGGCTCTGGGCTAGATAAGTGGGTCCAAGAAGCTTCTAATTCAGGTATAGCTGAATGAACCTGGAACTTGACCACAAGAGCATCAACAAGGTGGTGAGAAGCCCAAGAAGTAATGAGTTTGGAGCCAGAGAATCAGGGGTCAAACCCCAGCTTTGCTATTTCCTCCTCGTGTGGCCTTGGGCAAGAGTCTTTGCAGCTCTGTGCCTCAGTTTTCTTATCTGTGAACTGAAGAGGCTGGGCTTGATTGCTGAGGTTCCTGATTCCTGATCTAAACAGCTGATTCTCCAGTCATCAGACTCTGTGTGGTGACAGCAAACTGACTCATGAATGGATTAAGTGCTACGTGGTCAGGTGCCTGTCAGGTCTGGAAGGATCTCAGTTTTCATCTTGCTTTAAGCACTGGGAGACCTGGTCACTTCATTTTCTAACTATAGAAGGAAGGTCTCCAGGACTCCATTTCCCACAATGCCTTGAGTCAGGAGAACCACTTATTGGAGGAGATTTTGGGGCCTTTGTTTCTCAGAGAGCTGGGCTTGAACCTGTTTCATAATGATGTCACCAGGAGAGGGCTCTATAAAGCAATGCCTCAGTCTCGGGCAAAGGAGAAGGACAAGGTTGGAGGTGGCAGCCAGAGGGTGGCCATGGAAGACAAGCACATAGCACAAAGTCATGGCTGGATCAAGATGACTAGGGCAGGCTGCCTAGAGAAGAGAGTCCAAAGGGCAGACAGTAGTGTGTCTTGAATATGGCTGGGTCGGTAAGTTCTGAAATGAGAGTTATCATACTCCTTCCCTCTCCTTACTCCCCCCACGCTAACTAACCCAAGGGATCAGATCGATTCCAAGTCCACTGGAAGAACAGGAGGTTTTGCTCTGTTGTGCATGGGCAAGGAGAATGTTTTATTACTCGATTTCCTTCTTTGACAGTTATATTTTAACATCTTAATTAAATGCTTTTGCTACTAGATATAAATGTCTCCGGTATGAACTAGCAAGAGAAGACTAGGGAACATAAGATTATAGATTCAGTGCTGGAAGGGACCCTAGAGGTCATCAAGTGCAACCCTTTTACAGATGAAGAAACTGAGGCACAGAGTGGTTTAGGAACGTGGCCAGAGTCACATGCCTAGTAAGTATCTGGGGTAGATTCTGAATCCAGTAGTCATGGTGCCAAGTCCAGTGTCCTACCCACTAAACCATACTGCCTCTCTAAATATTAGGAATTTTCTTAATCGGGGGCTTGGAGCTATTGTGACTGTGCTCCCAAACTTTTCATAAAACTAAATCCCATTGAACAACAAAGGAGGTGTCACATGAACCTGAAAGGCCATTATATTGCCCCTAGGCTAACAAAAAAAAATCTTGTGGCAAAATGTGTTTGATTAAAGCCTAAGAAACATAGGGGATAGAGAGAAGAGGGCAGTGATGGGTATTAACTGGCTTACAGCACTCTCCAGAGGAACACCCATAACCTCTAATGGTCTATGTGCTCGGACTCTAGCCGAAGAGCGGCTTGTTCCCCAAAAGCAACACTGATACCCACCAGAGGGGCCGGGCAGTGCTAAACAACTTTTCACTTCTCACCTGAAGGTTAATTTGGATGGGTGCTGAGGGGAATAAATCATCACCATGATTGCTCAGGCCTTTGAAGGAAGGATGCTAAGTCATCATCTTTCAGATGTCTAACTTTCCATTTATCATTTCACGGGCCGTTGGCATGACCATGGAACAGAAGGAGAGCCAAGGGACAACTTTAATATTCATTCCTAATACATGACTTAAGTCTCTGTGAATAGTCTCTGGCTGGGCTCAGTTCACTGCCTTGGGAGGAGGGGTGTGTGGGTGTGTGGGGGAGTGGATGTGTGTGTGTGCACACAAGCTCAAGTTGTTTTCTTTATATATAAAAACGTTTAGCTCTGGGCAAACCCAGCACTTTGTTTTCATTATGGGAGTGTTTCTGACATGGCGCTTGCTCAGACATCCAGGGTATGAGGATGGTGAGTGTTATGTTGATATGAATTCCAATGGCCATGGTACTTTGGACCCCAAGTTGCCCATCCCCAGGAGCTCACGCTTGGCAAAAGGACACATAAGCATTTCATTGTCCTGGCACCTCATACACCATCAACACCCGACTCTTGACTCTTGTCAGGCACTCATCCTCCCTCTCTGGGGATGGGTGGGTGACAGGTTAGTAGGGGCTACCCAACAAAACTGCCCAGTGGAATCGGAGGTCCCTGGACAAAAATTCAGAGGAGCCCAAGATGGTTACTTGGGGTGTGTAGGAAGATCATTTAAAAAATTCCAGACATAGTGCCTAGCCTTAATGAGGAAACATGATAAACACCTGAGAAGTGATGAGATGAAAGTAACAGCAAAAGATCTTCAGATAACAATACCATGATAACATAGCCAGCATCTACATAACACTTGAAAGTTTGCAAAACCCCTTACAAACATCATCTCATTTAATCCTGCAGACAGGTGCTATCACCATCTTACACCATTTTACAGATGAGGAAACTGAGGCAGACAGAAGTCAAGTGACTCACCAGGGGTCAAGTCTGAGGCTGGATTTAGAATAGTGAAGGACACACGGATAGGGTAAAGTAGGTCCCATACACAAGGTCCTTTTGGGAGGGTGGGGGCATTTAATCAGTGCGGAGGTGGATAGGAAGGTTTTCGGAAGGACATAAACTTTAAAGAAGGAAAGAGAGGGAGGTTGATAGGGAAGAGAGGGAGTGAATGATATGCAATGAGCATGGATGAACAGTCAGGATTTATGATGACAAGTCACAGGGAGCCCTAGGGAGATGCCCAAACAATCAGAGGACTGAAAGCTGGAAAGGAACCTTAGGGAACATCTGATCCAACCCTTTGTTTCACAGAGGAGGAACACGCAGAAAACTTTCAAAGGACTTGACCAGAGTCACCCAGCTGATAAGTGTATGAGGCTGGGTTTGAACTCAGGTCTTCCTGACTCCAGGCCCAGAACTTTATTCACTGCACCACCTACTGCTTCAGGGAAAGAGCTTAAGAATGCTCGAACCCAGAGAGAATTCTCAGCCATGTTAAGATAAGGACAAAGAGAACAGGACGGAAAAAGAAATCACCAACGGCAGCAAACACAGCCAAGAGACCGAAAAGGACAAGGGCCTTTGGACCACTGGATGTATTTGAGCAGTCGCTAATAACCCTGGAATACAAGGATGAGTTCTGGTGGGAGTCTCAGGCCAGAGGGCAGACACGGAGTCCCTGAGGGATGGGAAGACCATGGACAAAAGTACAGGGGATGAGAAGGTATGGCCGGATCATAAGCAGCACCTCTGCATGAAGGACCAACGTGGATGGATCCCAAAGCTGCTAAAGTCTGGAAGCAGCAGTATGGGAGGACTTAGAAAATGTGCTCCATGGACAGACACACAGGGGAGAAACATGACCATGAAGGGCAGGAAAGAGACGGCCACCATCTTAACTCAAGAACAGCTCACCTGTATATGCAACCCTCTGTAGTATACAAAGCACCCCACTGCCCCAACAGCCACAGAACATAGCTAGTGTAAACATGATTACAGGTCTATACTTTCAGAGAGGAGGAAATAGGCTGGGAGTTCATGCTCATATAGCTAAGAAGGGCAGAAGCATGACAAACTCAGGACTTCCAGG
Organism: Trichosurus vulpecula; assembly: GCF_011100635.1. Taxonomy (NCBI): domain Eukaryota; kingdom Metazoa; phylum Chordata; class Mammalia; order Diprotodontia; family Phalangeridae; genus Trichosurus; species Trichosurus vulpecula. The sequence continues at coordinate 279,564,004 of NC_050578.1, read as the reverse complement.
TTCAGCAGGGTGTTTCTATCACAGCCCGCTACCTGTCAGGGACATAGGAAATGTATGTTAATGCGAAGGGGAGAACAAGAGAGTCTGCTAAGACAGGAGGGTGTGGGAACAAAATCTCAATCTCTCTCTCTCTCTCTCTCTCTCTCTCTCTCTCTCTCTCTCTCTCTCTCTCTCCCAGAAAAATAAGGATTGAATAAAACAGAAATTATTTACTATGAGCAAGACCCTGCCCAGACATCCCTCAGCTCTCCTGAGTTAAAGGTCATCTTCCATAACTCAGGGGCAGAGAGTCCTTCAGACCCTTGGCCTCCATTTACCTAAGATTTGGCATTTTGAAGCATACTAGAGTCTCAGAATGAATCTCTCCACCACCACCCCCAGCCCCCCATGACCAAGATCTGGCTGATGCCAAATACCCAAGGAAAGGCAACTTTAAGACCGTCCTCTGTCTATTTAGGAAGCAGGCTCCTTTCCCAACCTGACCCCTTCCCACCCCCACTCTGATGGTTCTGGGCTCTAGTCCTCAAGGGCTAATTTAATCCTAATAGCTGTTCATGAGCCTGTACCCCTGCAGCTCAAATCAAGAGGCAAGCGGTCTTTAGCAATACCACCTTGTGGTAAAAACCATCAGTCCTGTCTTCATGCTTTCCAATCCATCCTCAACACAACAGCCAAAACCATCTTTCTAAAGGACAGAACTGACCTTGAAATTTTCTTGCTCCACAATCTTCCATGGCTCCCTATGGTCTGTAGGATGAAAGACAGACTCCTCAGTTGGATTTAAAGGCCTTCGTAAGATGCTTCCCATACACCTATCCAAAACTATTCTCCTTCGCTCAAATCAAAGTCAACTGCAAGTCATGTCATCATTTTCCTGATGTCATGGTCCTCTTTGAGAACAAAGGATGAGCACAACCTGTGAGAAGTCCAAGCTGCATGAATGGGGACCCAGCCGGTTGGGTAACCCAGCTCTCCCTCTCCCTCTCCTCCTCCCCCTCCCCTCCCCCTGCCCCTCCCTCTCCTCTACCCTCTCCCTCCCTCCCTCCCTCCCTCTCTCTCTCTCTCTCCCTCTCCCTCTCTCTCTCTCCCTCTCCTTCTCCTTCTTCCTCTCCCTCTAGGGGAGGAGAGGAGACAACATGTAAACAACCAAGATATATACGAAGAAGATATAGACAGGAAAAACAAGAGATAATTAATTGAGATGAATTATTGAAGATTTGTAAGAAATCATAGAATCTCAGATTCTCAGAGCTAGAAGAGACCTTTGAGACCTTTGCTTGCTGACCCCAGGGATGGAGAGCTCATTCTCTTCCAGGGGCAGTCCATCCTGCCTTCTGAGGGACAGCTCTCATTTTTAGGAAGTTTGTGGGCAGAAAAAGAGCATGTTAATGAGAGGCATTATAAAATTAGATGAATTATGTCACAGCTTTGTCTCTTCCACTGGCTTAACTCCAGTATCCATTAAGGACTTGCTACCAGCAGGCATTTCATGTGCATATACTAGTGTTACAGAGGATGATCATCTTGGTGAAAATGAAGTGAGGATTTCATTTTCATTCCTACTTGGAATATGGCATCTGGTCCTTTCTTGAGAAACTGTCATGCTTCCTTCCTGGCAGAGGGTAAGGTGATGGTTCTCATCTTTGTTAATAAAATAGCAATTATTACATTATTACAGCTGAAAAATGACAAATGCTGGAGGGGCTGGGGCAAGACAGGCACACTAACTTATTTTTGAGTGGAGCTGTGAGTTGGTCCAACTATTCTGGAAAACCATTTGGAATTGTTAAGAACTGTTCATGCTCTTTACCCCTAATGCTAGGCATATGCCCCAAGGAAGTCAAAGACAGAAAGAAGGGTCCCACATATGCCAAGATATTTGTAGCTACATTTTGTTGTGGCAACAGCAACAACAATAACAAAACTAGAAACCAAATGGATGCCCATCAGTGGGGATTGCTGGGCAAAGTGGAGCAAGGAAGTGAATGGATTATTACTGTTCTGTTATAAATGACATTTTTGGAGAATCCAGAGAAATTTGCAGAGACCTCTTTGAATGGATACAGAGCAAAGTACACAGGACCAAGAGGACAATCTCCATGAAGGCCACAATAATACAAAGAGAAAGAAGAGCTAAAGTCAGTGGAGTGGCCACTGATGAACTCAGAGTCTGAGAGTGAAACACACCTCCCATCCTCCCTCTTGGTAGAGAAGTGGTGGAGAACAGATGCAGAATGAGGCATACTCTGTCAGAAACTTGACACTGTTGGTTTGTCTAGGGAAGTGGGGGGTTCTCCATGGGAGATGACACCGTTAGTTCTTGTTTTTCATGGTATCAATCAGGCATTTGTTTAAAAAATAAACCTGACAGTTGACATTAATGGGGGGCTTTAGAGTTTTCTGGCACTTCACTCTCATCATCTCACCGGCTGCTCACAACAGCCACGTGAGGTAGATACTTCCTGTGTACATAAGCCCCACATTACAGAGTTCGTCAGACCTGTCAAAGTCAGAGGCAGAGATAGCTAGTAAATATCAGAGGCTAAATTCGAACCCAAGCTTTTCTGACTCTAAGGGCATCATTTTAGCCTTTACAGTCTGCCAGACTGAGGTAGAAAGTATCAAACTGTATAGCCCAAAGTGAGATAGAGAGAAAGTGAAAAGCCGCTTTTTATGAGTCCTTCCCAATTCAATTCAGTAAATATTTATTCACAGAATCATAGATTTAGAGCTAAACATGACTTTAAAAACTACTGAGTCCAATCTCTTTATTTCAAAGATGACGAAACTGAATTATAGCGAGGGTGACTCGCCCAGAGTCTCGAAGCTAGAATTTGAACTCGAGTCTCAGCCCAGAATTCAAATTTGGGTCGAAGTCTAAGGTTCTCTCTACTATACCTATTAAGCATCCAAAATGCATAAGGTACTGTGCTGGGTACTAGAGATAAAAAGAAAAACAAAATGAATCAGTCCGTGTCATAAAGAGCAAGGATCTTCCATTGTACCAATGGGATACAGTGTGTGTGCTTGTGTGTGCGTGTGAGCAAGTACAACATATATATAAAGTAGTGCAAAGAAATTTCAAGAGGAAGTCAATGCTACTAACTGGGGATGAGGGTATGGGACATCAGGAAAAGTCTCATGTGGGAAGTGGCACCTGGGCTCTGTTTCGCAGGGAGCCAGAGATTTTACAAGGCAGAGGGAAGGAGGGAATACCTTCTAGACAAGGGCTCATACCTGGGCAAAGTCATGGAGGTGGGAGATGGGGTGCTGTTCAAGAAACAGTCATTCTTTCAAACCTGGTAGTGATGGAAAATTTCCATAATTTCATAACATGTTCATAAGCTCCTGCAGAAAGTGAGCTTCTCCCAGGTACAGACTCTTCGCCATTTTTTTGTTCCTTATGGCCCAAGGACCTTGCTTACTGTTGCTGTTATTCAGGTGTGACTCTTCGTAATCCCACCTGGTGTTTTCTTGGCAAAGATACTGGAGTGATTTGCTGTTTCCTTCTCTGGCTCATGAGGAAACTGAGGAAAATAGGGTTAAGTGACTTGTCCAGAGTCACTTCAGTGTCTGAAACTGGATTTGAACTCAGGAAGATGAGTCCTCCTGATGAGTCCAGGGCCAACACTACCCACTGTGGCACCACCTAGCTGTCCATCGCCTGTAGCAGTTGGCAAAAAAAAAAAAAAGCCCATGCTGAGTTGAACTAAACACCTTCAGAGTATGAAGTGCTTCCCCTACACAGTTAAATCAGACCCCTCCTTCCCACTTTGGGTTCTCCATTTCCTCCAATGAGGTTAGGCTAGCTAAAGCCTCAGGTTCCTTCCAGCTGGAGAAGACCATGAGATCACAGGACTAAAGAACTAGAGGTGGCAGGGACCTTGCCCTGTGACCATCCTGCCAAGTCAGGCATTTGGCTTGTAGAGAGGGAAGGGGATCAGGATCTGTTCACGCTGCTGCTAAATGGCAGAGCCAACACTCGAACCCAGGGCCTTCTGACATCAGGCCCAACCTTTCAAAACAGAACAAGTAAGAAGAGAAGCGCATTGCCCCATCAGGAACATATCAGGGCCTGGGATAAAGCAATCCAAGAAATCAGCACACCTCCTACCAGTGCCACGGGTGGTAGCAGCCCTGGCTAAGCAGAGAAGGGAAAGGATGCAAGGCGGCCAAGATGGTGTTTGCCCACCACTGCACTGAGCCCAGGAGCAAACAAGGGTGTAGCCAGAGTGGCTGGGACTTTCTGCAGTAGACTTCAGGTGTCCCGATAGCCTCCTGGGTCAGGATCATCAATTCAGAGACAGAAGGATCCAAGACCCCATTTCACAGATGTGGGAACCGAGCTTAGTCAGCATTAATTGCCTACTATGGGCCAAGCACTGTCATTAGTACGGGGTAGACAAAGAGGCAAAATACAGTCTCCGCCATCAAGGAGTTCACCACCTAATGATTAGGGCTGGGAGGGAACTTGTGTTCAATCACATCTGACTCTGTGACTCAGTATGGGGTTTTCTTGGCAAAGATACTGGCATGGGTTGCCACTGCTTTCTCCAATGGATTAAGGCAAATAGAGGTTAAGTGACTTGCCCAGAGTCACACAGCTAGTGAATGTCTCAGGTACTCTAGATTTGGACTGTCTTCCTGACTCCAGGTCCAGTGCTCTATCCACTGAGTTGCCTTGCTGACTCTAGAAAGGACATTAGAGGTTACCTAATCCAACCTCTTATTTAATCATGGAGGCCCCAAGAGAATAAGGCATGCTGGGATCATAGATTTAAAGCTGGAAGGGAGCCCTGGAAACATGCAGTTCAGTGGTCAGCAAACTCTGGCCCTGGGGTCAAAGCCACACACTCAATGTTATATTACCCTCGAATTAAGAATGGCTTTCACATTTGTAAATAAAGTTTTATTGTTTCAAAAATGTAAAAAAAAAACATTCCTTAGCTCAAGGGCAATTAAAAAAATAAAAGACAACTGGTCAGTCTGGCCTGCTGTTGGTTTTCCAGCCAGCTGATCTGGCTCTAGAGGAGGCGCCCTAGGCCCAGAGGGGCTAAGGCACTGGCCCAACGTCACTGAGCTGGGATTCAAATCCTCAAACCCTGCCCTTCTAGGCTTCACTCAATCCACAAGATATGCTTAAAACAACTGGCAGAAAAACAGGGCCTGGCCCCTCCCAGCTGGCAGAAGAAATGAAATGGAGCTGACAGGCTGGGTGGGTCATCCCAGGCAGGTGTGAGTCTCCAGCCATGGCTTGGACCAGACTGAGAAGTGTTTGCCCACTGACCACAGAATGTGTCCTGGGTTGTTATTGGGATACTACACACCCAGCAGCTCCCAGAAGTGGGAATGTGAGGCCACCCTTGCATTCCTATCTCTCACCTCAGGAGGAAAGTTCATGCAAACCAGAGCTATGAGACAATGATGGGTCTTGGGAATGGGTGCCTCCTTACTGCCATGGGGGCTGGGGGAGTGGGATGGGCGGCAGAGACAGCAATGTATCCTGCTCACTGGCCCTTCTGACTATCGACCTGATCAGAGCTGGACAGGACTTCAGAGACTTCCTTTTACCAAGAGGGAACCTGAGGCCCAGAGAAGAGCAGGGATTGGCCCAAGGTCCCACAGCACCTGTGGCAGAGCCTCCTGACTGCCAGTCCCAGGGCTCTTCCTGCTACCCAACCCCTAACAGTTTTTTTTTTCTCAAACTCTGTTGAATCTTTTATGAATACTCATACCACTGAAGACCGTAGGATCAGATGTCAGGGTGGGCAGAGGGCTCAGAGGCAGTGAGATCAGCTCCCTCCTAAGCCAGACCTTCCCCACAAGTGGCCATCTGGCCTTTGCTTGGAGCCCTCCAGCCACGAGGAGCTCCCTATCTCCTAAGGCAGCTAACTGTCCAAAGAAATAGTATTTGTGAAGGGCTTATCACGGTGCCGATCACATAACTGACACTTACTAAATGCTTGTTCCCTCCCTCTCTGTTAGAAGCACTTCCCTGACATGGATCCTAAGTTTTCTTCTTTGTCACTCACACCAGGTGCTGCTGATTCCATCCTCTGGGCATGCCCACAAGGTCTTCCACACTTCCAGAAAAGTCCACTTTGTCTCAATCCTGGATGCATTAAGAAGCCTAGATGCACATCCCGCTCCCTACCTGGGCCATGGCCTGGGATTCCCCAGCGCTCCTTTTAGGGGGGCATTCATTGTCTGGGAATGTGGAGGTAGTTTGCTGGCCTGAAGGGCAGAGAACAAACCAGTGGGCACCGCCACTCGATAAAGAAGAGGCGGCATGGTCCTGGGCTAGCTTCAGCTTCTCCTGCCCCCTCCTCCTCCCTGCAATCTCCCCTTGTTCCTGGTCAGTCTTCACTGGCTGCTGTTATAAGCTGCACTTCTACCCTGCGCCCTGACCCCCCCCCCAGTCTGTGGTGGGAAAGTGGCTGTCTAGGATTCAGCTTAGACACCCTAGCCAGGATTGGGGGGGGGGGGTGCGTGGGAGGGAGCATTCAAATGCAAATGATGGTGTCAGAGTTCTTAAGACATTGGACCAGCTGAGAAAGTTCCCCTTTCCACCTCCCAAGGGCACACCAGGTGGCAAGTCGTTGCTTTGTCCTGCCCTTTGCAAATTACCTTGTGTTTTCTGATCTGTGTTCATATCGTATCTCTATGGTAGAGTAGAAGTTAGATTTTATTATCCCCATTTTACGGACGAGGAAGCCAAGGCACAGAGGGGTTCAAAGATTTGCTCGAGGTCACACAACCAGTTAGTATCTAAGGCAGAGTTCAGACTCAGGGTTTCCTCATTCCAAGTCGAGCGTTCTAAATCCTCAACCACCAACCTGGAGCTTTCTAGCTGGGTGCTGGGTGATGGATTCATGACATAGGATTCTGGAGCTAGGAGATGAGCCCTTCTACAAATCCAGGTCCATACTGACCGAGAAAAAGAAATGGGAACAGGAGCATTATTCTGAAGGCACTGCCAAATGCTTCCCCATTACAGGTGCACTTCCCCTTGTCTCTGCTCCCACTGCTCTCACTCGCCCCCCATCCTCATTTAAGGCCTCACCTAGACCACTGCAATACCTTCTAGCTGTTCTCCCCTCCTCAAGCCCCCCCCACACTCCAATCCACCCTTCTTTTAATTGTCAGTGATTCTCAGAAAGCACAGGTCTGACCATGTTACTCTCTCTCCCACTCAATACACTCCAGGGGCTCCCTACTACCTCCAGGATGGAATATGAAATCCTTTTTTGGGGGGAGGAGGAGGTAATGAAAGCCCTTCACAACTTAGCCCCATCCAACTTTTCCAGGCTCCTTATACTTTACTCCCCTCCACAAACTCTGACCCTGTTGCTGTTCTTAGAACAACACCCAATCTCTGATCTCTGTGCTTTTCCTGTCGCTGCCCCCATGCCTGGAATGCTCTCTCTCCTCTCCTCCACCCCTCCTTCAAGACTCTCAGGCCATCCTCATGTGGTTAGCTACGCTCCTGTGTGCCAGTCTCTATTATTAGGGATGGTAGTCCAGCTCAGACTCTGGGATGCTGGGCATCCTGGACCCTGCCCCACCACATGTTCCCCACCCTTCTTCCTGTTATTCAGCCTCACTGTCTGAATACTTGCTTAGCTCCTACTCCTATGCCATGCCTATCCCACTCTTGTTGGGGGTACAGTCATCTAACAAACATCCTTGCCACCACCACCACCACCAATGATGACTGACCAATTGTTACAGATGGGTAGCAAGTGCCCTGGGAGTGGAAACAGCCCTCCAGGCCACCAGCTTCCAGACCAGCCTTCATAGTCCTTATGGAGGGAAGCGAACTTGGCAGACATTTGACTTTGCTATTTCTGCAGATGATGAAGTCCCCCACTCTGACTGCCCCCTCCCCCAGCAGCCACAGCTACTCACAACCACTTGGCACTGTCAAATGGTTTAACGGGGTTTTACTGGTGAAAATGATGCTAAAGAAGATGTATTACCACCAGCCTTTCCACTGTACCCTAAGGATCATGGGACCTCTCCATCCAACTTGTAGCAGAAACCTCTTATATGTGTTTTCTCCCGGTATTAGAGTGTGAGATCCTTGAAAGTAGGGGCTGTCTTGTTTTCCTATTTATCTTTCCAGCATTCAACAGCATTTTTATAAATTGTAAGCACTTAATAAATGATTCTTCCTCTCTCATTCCCTCTCTCCCTCTCTCCTTTCCTCTCCTCCTTCTTCCCTCCTTCCCTTCCTCTTTCTCCCTCTCCCTCTCTCCCTCTCCCTCTCCCTCCCCTCCCCTCCCCTTCTATTCCCTTCCTTCCTCCTTCCTTCCCTTCCTCCCTTTCTACTGTTCATTCACTATAAGGATGTATCAGTTAATCACCTGAGGACTCCATTCATCACCCCTGACTTTCCAGACCAAATGCCCCATCCCTGGCCACCATCCTCCATTAAAAGTAATTTCTTCATGAGCAGAGGCTGTTTTGTCTTTTGTATTTATACTCCCAGCACTTAGCACACAGTGCTTGGGACATAGACTTCACCAGTGCTTTTTCCTACTTTCATTCCAGACTTAGCTCAGAGACCACCTCCAGCAGGACTTTCCTGGTCTCTCCTGCTGCTAGAGCCTCCCCCCACCTTTCACCAGCTGCTGGGGCCTTCCCCCTCAATCCCCCCACCCCAGATCACCTTTCATCTATTCTATATGTACCTTGTATGTCAATGTTGCATCTGGAATCAGAACATGAGCTCCTTGGGGCTGCTTCTGCCTTTCCTTCTGCCCCCAACATGTACCCCAGTGCTTTGCACATGGCAAGTACTTAGATAATACTCTTTGATCGATGGGCTATGCTAAGTAAAGCTTATGAGGTTCCTGTGGTCTAAGCTCTGTGATGCATTAGCATCGATGACTTCTACACACACACACACACACACACACACACACACACACACACACACGCCTCTGTGTTAAAAGACCTAGTGAGAAGAGAGTGAGCAGTTTGACTCCTGAGGAGCAAAGCCCTCTCCCCCCACCCAGGAACATTTCCAAGGCATAGAATAAAACCAACAATTATAAAGCATCTCATCCTTTCAGCAAGGGCCTAGGGCAAGCCCTGGAGCATACAAAAACAAGACCGAACACCAGTCCCTGCCCTCCAGAAGCTTACTCTACAAAATCACAGAATCCTTCCTGTTCTTTCCTCTAGCCCCAAGTGCAGACACTTGAGGACTGGTCTTTCAAGTCAGTGAGAACAGGGGTCTCTATTTACTATTAACTGTTGGGTTTCAAGGTGGATAAAGAACCTTGGATTCTGCAAGATCTGAATTCAAATCCGACTTCTGATAATACCGGCTATTTGATCAAGGGCAAATCACTTAACCTCTACTTGCCTCAGTTTTCTCTCTGAAAAATGAAGATAAAAACAGCATCTAACTCCCAGGGTTGTTGTGAAGTCCATATGATATAATATCTGTAAAGCTCTTGCATATAGTAGGCACTTAATAAATGTTTGTTGATCTAAACCTGAAATTTAAATTACAGAAGAGCTGCTGATCTGGGGGTGAGGTGGAGACAGAATTTTCACACCGGGAATTTCCCACACTGACAAACACAGAAGTTTGGGGTGACCCTCCTGCTCCTAAGGCCCTTGCTTGTTGCAAGGCAGCAATCATTTGGAAGAAAGTTCGGTTCCTTTTTCAGACTGGCATGCTGAGAAGGCTAATTCTCCTACCTCTGTCTTCCCTCCTCCTTCAGACCCCAGCTACTTCACTTCCCTTCCCTTCCTCCTGACCCCCAGTTCCCTCAGCTCTCTGGGGTACTCTCGGGGGTCTGTAATTTGATGAACATACAGTGTTACTTTTAGAAATGGGCTGAACTCCAGTTAAATATTTGCCGGTTTAATAAGCAGACTGTGGGACAGCAGTCTCCGTGGGAATGCAGTGAGATAGAGGGAATGAGAGAACGAGAGAACGAGAAAGTAAAGGCAAGGACTCCCCACTCTATACTTAGCAGTAACCGGTTTGAGTTGGCATTTTGATTGTAGGCCACAGAAAGTCTCACTGCTGTGATTTCATTTAAGATCATCCTGCCCTACAATTAAATAAAACTTAGCCTTCCATCCCCCTTCCTTAAGTAGCCCAGTTTGAGGTTTATCTAATAACCTATGAACCGGGAGAGGAGGAAAAAACTAACCCTCCAGTGAACTTGGACAGGGTCATTTATTTTAAAATTATTAGTATAAAAATATCCCAGGCTCTGATGTATATCAGAGGGGCCTGGGTGTCAGTGAAAGTCCCTCTTCTAGCTCCGTGCTCACCTCCCTCTGCTCCCCTCTCTCTGAGCTCACACTTTCTCTCTCTCTCTCTCTCTCTCTCTCTCTCTCTCTCTCTCTCTCTCACACACACACACACACACACACACACACAATTTTTGTTGTTGGGCCCTTTAAGTTCGTCTGCAGTCCCCAATTTTATTTTAAGCCAGAGTAGTCCCTTTCTATCACTGGTAAATCTTAGCACAAAATAGTCCGTGTGTTTATTAATAGTCCCCAGGAAAAACATCCGAAACGCCTTGCTGTCATTTATCTGCCCGGGTTTATGGAAACGAGTCACTTGGCAAGGGCTCCGCCTCTAGCCTCCCAGATAGCTTGCCCAGCTCCTTTGGCCTTGGGTAGGGGTAGGAACTTTGGAAAGCTCCCTGTAGGTGTGGAGCAGGAGCATAGGCGAAGTTTCACGGCTTCCAACTCTCCTCCAACTGTATTTGCGCCATCAATAAGATGACCATGGGCACCTATCTGGCCGATGAGACACTTCACAATCCTCAGGGACGCTGGGGAGAGTACACTGGACTCAGCCCAAGTCTGATGGGGAACCTGTCTCCCAAGGTTCCTCCAGTTTATTTTCCCCATCCAAAGATGAACCAAGAGAAAAGGCATCCCCCCTCCTCCTCAATCTCGCGCGATGGTCCAAGCGCTGACTCCTTTGCCAAACTTGCCCGACGGCAACCTCCCCTCCTTGTCTCCCCCTCCCCCAACATCGCTTTCCCCAGCTGGGCTAGACTCACCCTCTTCCGAGTCGCTCCTGTCCTTTGCAGGCAGGGTCTGGAGGTCAAAGGCATCCTTGCTCATGTCTGCAGCTCCCAGCCAGAAGGGTGAGGGAGCTCCAGGGGCTAGGATTAGAGTGTCTTCACACAGCCTCGGGATTCACCGCTACCCTCCCCAGACACCGTTGCCCAACCGTCTGTCCTTCGAGCCAGCTCCGGCGGCCGGCCAAGCAGGGAGGGCAAGAGAGCGCTGGGAGCCGCAGCGCGAGGAACGGAGCCCTGAGCCGATCCGGCCCCTCCCCCGGAGCCCCTGGGGGTGGGTGGGCAGGAGGAGCTCTCGGCGACGCCCACTCCCTCCCGCTGCTCCCGCTCCTCCTCCTCTTTCTCCTCCTCTCCCTCCTCTTCCTTTCCTGGGTACCAGGCACAGCGGGGCGCACACCTGCAGATGATGCTCTGACCCCACTCCTCCCATGCCCTCCCCTCTTGCAGAGGGAGAGGAGTTTAAGTGAGCAATGACCCCCGCGCACCCCGAGGGTCCGGTCATTGGACTCCTGCTCCCGGCGGAAAGTGCGCGGGGTGCGGTAGGGTTAGACAGAGCCTCATAAGTGCGGCTGCAACGACGCCGGACGCCTCACCCAACAAAGCAAAGCTCTGCGCGCTCTGAGGGGGCCCCTTCTCCTCTCCTGCCCTGTCTTGAGCTGCCCTCGGCTTCCCTTGGGTTTTCCAGGGCGCCCCGGCATCACTGCTCGCCCAAGTTCTAACTTCAGACCTAGCCCCCGGTTTGCGGACTGACATCTGGGGGAGCCCGTGGAAATGGGGCTGGGGCACCGAGAAGCGCCTGGGATTGGAGGCGGGGGTTGTCCCTCAGGGCTTGCAGCTTCGTACTTAGGACCCCCGATTCTCAGTCCCCGCCCTGATTCCCAGCCCCACCCCCCATTCTCAGCCCTCCCTGACGACGGCAGTAGGAGGCTCAGCATGGGGCGGGGGGTGTGGCGCAAGGGCTTCCTTGAAGGGCAGCAACCTTGTCCTTAGAACCTCTTGCTTAGTTCCCCAGGACAGAGCTGGTGGACCAATGGATAGAACCTTGGTCCTGGAATCAGGAAAACTTGAGTTTAAATCTCACCTTGGACATTTGCTAGCTGTGTGACCTTGAGCAAGTCACTTAACCTCTACTTGCCCTGGTTTTCCTCAACTGTAGAATGAAGGCAATAAAAAACCTATCTCGAAGAGTCGGGAGGATCAAATAAAACCGCTCATCACAGTTCCTGGAACACGCGGCAGGCTGATACAAACGCTTGTTTCCTTTTCTTCCCCTACCCTGGGAGTGACAAGGGAAGGGGGAAGGGGGGCGCTTTGGAAGTGGGGCAGGGTGAAACCTGGCCAAGGGAGGGGGATGTCCCTCACAGGGGAGGGAGCCCGGTGGAGCTGGAGCTGGAGCTGCCTCAATATCCCCCGTGGGATTTTCCTCTAAGTGTGTCTGTCCTTAGTGAGCTGATTTTTGCAAGGTGCCTTTATTCTGCCCAGGCCACGGGTGTCCTCAACGCTTTGGCTGAGAAGCCTAAAGAGGCGGTCACTGTACCCACGTTATGTTCCAGAACTGAGAGAGGGTGCATTTTAAGGATCAGATTTACACAGTGGTCGCTGGGGACATCTGGAGCCAGGTGTCTGTACCTTAAAGGTTCAGATGGCCAGTGAGAGCCCTCCTCTCCCCACCCTTGTGTGCAATGCAGCTCCAGGTAACAGAGTAGCCCAGCTCAGACAGGGTCATTTGTAGCACACAGATGAGCAGGCTGAGGGGGGTCAAGCACTGGCCCACTCACTGGTCCCCTTCCCTCCACTCACAGAAGTGCCAGTCAGTCTGCTAGCATTTCTTACCACCTAGCCCACTGCAGGAGCCCCCAGTTATTCTCCTTAAACACAGTCTTTTCCCTCTCCATGGTATCCTGTTCAATAGATGGTCCTGAAGCACAGGTTTGAGCAGGTAATCTCTGCTCCAAAAGCTCCAATGGCTCCATGTTCCTTCCCGGGCAATGTAAAGGTCTCTCCTTGACCTTCAAAGACCTTTCCAACGTGGCTCTGGTCAACCCTCCCCACCTCTCCCTCAATGCACATCACTGTCCTTCATGTTCACTCTCTCATTCAGCCAACCTACTTGCTGTTTCTTTGACCCATCATTTCATCGCCTGTCTCTGACCACGCACAGACTACCTCCCACCCCAGCCCACTGCAGTCTCTCCTCATCTCCACCTTCTCAAAGTCTTAGCTTGCCCTCAAGGCTTCCATCTCTTCCACGTGTCCACCTGTTTCCCAGACCCTCCCGGGTGCTAGTGCCCTAAAATGGATTTACTCTGGGTATGTCTTAAATGTTCGCTTCCTTGTTTATGTATTGTACTCTAATATAAGATAAGCACTTTGAGGGTTGGCTGGCTTCATTTTTATCTTTGTATCTTTATTCATTTATTTTTTTTGGAGGAGGGAAGGCAGGGCAATTGGGGTAAAGTGACTTGCCCAAGGTCACACAGCTAGTGTGTCAAGTGTCTGAAGTGTCTGAAGTTGGAGTCCTGACTCCAGAGTCAGTGCGCTACTCACTGTGCCACCTAGCTGCCCCTGTCTCTGTATCTTTATGCCTGGTGCCTAGTGGGTGCTTACTAAATGCCTTTTGGTTAATTGGACTGCCTCCCCACATAACCAAGGAGCTCACAGGGATGGGGCATCCTGGGCCTTTTGAGAAGTGGGAGGGTTATCCATTCCCTAGTCTCTTTAGCTTGTGAAACCAACAGTTTTAACGAGTCTTGTGGGCCCAGTCAGGTTGGTGGCCAGCGAGAGCAAGGAGCTAGTTACAACAAAAAAGGGGGAGGGGGTAGGAGAGAGGAAGCACCAATGAAGGCGCCTCCTTGTATATCCATGAGACCCAAACAAGTGACACCCCCAGATAAATATAATAAATCCGGACCCAGGACTGCCTTTAACCCAGCATCAGGCAAGGAGCTGACCTTGGGCCAAGCTTCCCAATGGACAAGAGCAGCTGATGGTGAATGCCATTCTAAAGGTCGCTGTGGCGCTTCCCCAGAGGGGAGCTGGGATGTCTCTAGAAAAGCCCCCACCCACTGCCACAGGAGGCAAAGCTCACACAAGGACTTGGCCATCTGCAGGCAGCCCTGGGCCAGGCAACTGTTGCTGAATACTGGCGCCTGAAGCCAGGAACTCCATAATCCTAGCCATCTAAGGATGGGGAACAGGACTATCTGAACATGAAGGGAGATGCTAGAGGGGTGGAGGGAGGTGGATACATTCAATGCCTTTGAAAATAAGCTCTTTACTAAAAATATAGCTTTTCAGTGAACCTTTCTGGCTCCTTGAGCCAGGCCATGCTACTGGCCTTTTCTGAACAACATTAACTAAGACGGATTTGGACCTAGAGCTGGGATGGATCCGAGAAGGTTGGGTCAAACCCTGTCATTTCACTGACGAGGAAACAGGCTCAGCCCCTAGCACAAGACTTGATCAATGCTTGCTGTTATATCAGCACAATGCTAAATAAAGCCTCGTTTGACCGAAAGCTTAAATGATTCAGCCAGTCTCATACTCCTAGGAAGTGACAGGGGTGGGATTTGAACCCAAGTCTTCTCGATCTTTTCACCGCTTTTTACACCCTTCCTCATGGAAAACCAAGCATACTGAGCACATATTCTTGTTAGCTCTAAGAGGGATGTGGGTAGGGACTGGACTGGTTATTTCATCAGCAGCAGGAACTCCCAGGTGAGGAAATTCTCTGCACCAATGCAGATTGGCAGTGTCTCTGAACTTTCCAGTCTTAGCTAGCTGCCTACAGCCCTGAGAGGTACGTGACTGTCCTGGGTCACACACAGTCAACATGAATTAGGGGAGGGATTTAAACTGGAGTCTTTCTGTCACTAAAGATGGTAATGTTAACATGTAGAGAGAAAGAGGCCAACTGAGAGGGAGGGTCTAATAACATGAGAACTTGTGGGAACCAGGGCTCTCAAAGCCAGAGAGGGAAATGACCAAATAGAACATATTCTAGGGTCCTACTATGTGCAAGCTGCTCAAGGCTGCAGTCGGCTCACTGGAGTCAGGTTCCAGGATTCACAATGGAAGAGACCTCAGAGGTCATTTCTTCCAAACCCTTCATTTTATGGATGAGGACTTGGTGTAAGTGACGTCCACCAGCAACGGTAGTAACCCCCAGAGAAGGAATTGTAAAGAGCTCCCTTGATTCCAGAGTTAGTGTCTTTTCCCAGTCCCTCCCCCAGTGACTCCACTTCCCTTAGCTCTGGGGCAAGAAGCACTGGTTCCAGTTTTTCTAAGAGTCGGCATTTTTAAGTGTGTTAGTCTCCAAATGATTATTTTTTTCCCTGATCAAGATCTAGCAGGCCCTTGAACTTCTGCGGGAAGGAAAAATCAATGTGCTCTCTATATTTAGGAAGCATAGGCTCTTTTTTCACCATCCTGATTTTTTGGTGCTGGCTGCCCTGGCACCCACCAAGATAGAAAGGATTCTGGGTCAAACCTGAAGGGGCCCTGGAGAACTTAAGAGGAACTTTTCTCTGAATATTCGGGCTTCCTTTAAGTCCCAATTCAAATCCCCCCTTTTATAGGAATCCTTCTCCAACCCCTCTCAATTCCAGTGCCTTTTCTATGTTGTTTCCTATTTATCCTGTACATAGCTTGCCTTGTCTGTATTTGTTTGCATGTTGTAGATTATAAACTCCTTGAGGGCAGGACTGTCTTTTGCCTTTTGTGTTTTTGTACGTCCAGAGCTGACCCTAGCCCCTGGCACACAGTATACTGAATACTTTACACTTATAATTATCCCCATTTTAAAGATAAGGAAACTGAGGCAAATAGGTTAGATGACTTACCCCCAGGATCACACAGCTGTCAATCAAAGAGTATCTGAAGTAGGATTTGAACTCAGGTCTTCCTGACTCCAGTCTCAGTGCCCTATCTACTGCCACACCTAGCTGCCTCTTAACTGGAAGGCACCTTAGATACCACCTCATCTAATTTACTCATTTGCAGAGATCCAGGTATTCAAGGTCATCCAGGTAGTAAGCAAATAAATTGCTGGGAATTGTAATTCGGCCTTTGAACTCATGTCCCCATGACTTTTCTAGAAGCTGCTACCCTCTTTCATAATGAAGCCACTAGAATTTTGACCAAGAACTTGCACATTTGGGAACTGTCTCATTCCCCTTACATGGAAGACATCACCCAATCAGGAGTCTGTCCAACAGAAGAGGGCATTGTGGGTCCTCTAACCCAGTCTCACCCGAGAAAGGGGAGAGATGGGGATGAGTTGAGAGCCTTCTTTTGAACTTTCTCTGTCCATGGCCAAGTTCACTGCACAGAGTTTTTCTTTCTGATTTAATCCACTCTTATACTATGCACTGGAATTAGGAAAGGAAAGAGATAAAACCCATTTTTCTTGGAAGGGTTTGATGGCTGACATAATACATAGCAAAGCTCAGTTGTGTAAATACACAGAGAGAATTTTAGAATTCTTAGCCCTGGGACGATGAACTATAAACCGTAAAGGCTCAGAAAAAATGTAAATACGCATTTTGGCTATTTTTAACATCTATTATTTACCGTGCTAGGCCAGTGATGGTCCATTGTGTGCATCTGGACAGATTTAAAAGTGCGCATTTTTTAATATGTTCTTACTCTCGGAAATCTAGTAAACAGTGATTGATGAAGGTGGGTGCAGTCACAGGGAAGCCAGTTTTTGTGTCATTGCTTCCTGGGCTGCTCAGATGGAACCCTTCAACCATGGCCAACCTAGGCTGAGTACCAATCATAAATTTAGCTCTTTAAAAAAATCATTAAAGATTCGGTGCTATTTTTGTAGAATTCTTTCATTTCAAAAAAATCTGGACCTGTGATTTTGTTAGATTAGGGAATGCCTGATGTACAAACTTCCTCTAGTAATGGGCAACTCATGGTCTTGGAAGATTGCCTAGAATGATGAGAAGTCAAGTGACTTTGCCAAGGTCACGAAGCTGGTATATCAAAAGAGGGACTTGAACCCAGATCTTCCTGGTCAGCTATCTATCCACCAAATCCTCCTCCTCTTCCTTCTCCTTTCCTTCTTTTCTCCTCTCCTCTTCCTTCTCCTTTCCTTCTTTTCTCCTCTCCTCTTCCTTCTCCTTTCCTTCTTTTCTCCTCTCCTCTTCCTTCTCCTTTCCTTCTTTTCTCCTCTCCTCTTCCTTCTCCTTTCCTTCTTTTCTCCTCTCCTCTTCCTTCTCCTTTCCTTCTTTTCTCCTCTCCTCTTCCTTCTCCTTTCCTTCTTTTCTCCTCTCCTCTTCCTTCTCCTTTCCTTCTTTTCTCCTCTCCTCTTCCTTCTCCTTTCCTTCTTTTCTCCTCTCCTCTTCCTTCTCCTTTCCTTCTTTTCTCCTCTCCTCTTCCTTCTCCTTTCCTTCTTTTCTCCTCTCCTCTTCCTTTCCCCTCTCCTCTTTTCCCTTTCCCTTCTCTTCTCTCTCCCCTCCCCCACCTTTCTCTATAATGTATGTATGTATATATGCTCATACATACATGACTAGAAATCATGTTACATACATACAACATATAGTATGTTCCCAAAATTTCAGTGCAGTTTAAACTCTTAAAACTCAAACCACATTAAGACTTTTGGGATACTGCATAATATGTAAACATACATATGTGTATAGAAAACACACATGTGCATACATATGCATGTTGTATCCTCTGTTAGAACATCAATCTGGGGGCAGCTAGGTGGTGCAGTGGGTAGAGCACTGGGCTTGGAGTCAGGAAGACTCATCTTCCAGAGTTCAAATCTGGCCTCAGACACTTACCAGCTGTGTGACTTTGGGAAAGTCGCTTAACTCTGCCTAAGTTCCTCATCTGTGAAATGGGTTGGAGAAGGAAATGGTAAACCCCTCCAGTATCTTCACCAAGAAAACCCCAAATGGGATCACGAAGCATCAGACAAGACTGAACAACAAGACATGATGACTTAGTAAATGTCAGGAGCAGGATCGGAATCCAGGTTTTTCCTAACTCTGAGGTCAACAAGAAATGTTTTATCTATCCATCCCTCCATCCATCCACCCATCCTTCTCTCTCTCTCTCTCTCTCTCTCTCTCTCTCTCTCTCTCCATCCATCCATCCGTCTGTCCGTCCGTCTGTCTGTCCACTCACCCACCCGTCCATCCATCATCTATCTATCTACCCATCTGTATGTATATGTGTATGTATGTCTATGTGCATAGACATACATACACACATATAACTCCACACACATATAACTCCACACACATGCGCACACATGCATACATGCACACACATGGATGCACACACATACACATACACACATACATACACACATAGAGGCACATACACACATACACATACACACATATGCACATACATACATACACATAGACACATACATACACACACAGAGGCACATACACACATACACATACACACATACATACACACATACATGCATACACACATAGATGCACACACATACATACACACATACACACACATACGCACATACATACACACACATACATACACACATAGAGGCACATACACACATACATACATACATACGCACATACACACATACACACATACATACACACATAGAGGCACATACACACATACATGCACACACATACACACATACACATACATACGCATGCACACATACACATACATACACATACATGCATGCATACATGCATACACACACATACGCATGCTACCATTTACGCAGCCCTTGCGCTGGGCTCTACATTAAGCGCGTCGCCATCATGATCTCGTTCGATCTTCACTACGACCCTGGGAATGGGTGTTTTTATTATCCCCGTTTCACAGATGAGGAAACTGAGGCAAATAGAGATGAAATGCTCCAGGTCATAAACCCAAAGCTTCTGAGGCTAGACATGAACTCCCATCTTTCTAACCCCGGGCCCAGAGCTCTATCCACTGTGCCGCCCAGCCGCCCATAACTATGCACGTCCAAAGCTCCCAGAAACAATAGAACCCTGCTACAGAGGCTTCATTCTTACCAGAGAATACAGTCAGTCATTAAGCAATTATTAAATGCCTACTGTGTACCATGAGCTGGGTGAAGCACAAAGCCGGTTCCTGGCCTCAAGGAGCTCATATTCTAATGGGGCAACAACATGAAACCAACTCTGTGTGAACAGGCTCCCTGCAGGATGGATAGCTGGGGGCTGGGGTGGGCTGGAGATGGAGGGTACAGGGCAAGAAGCAGCCAGGGGGCCGGTGGCAGGGACCAGAGTAGCCTGTGGGAAGGTAGGAGGAGGCCGGGCTGTGAAGGGCTTTGAACACCAAACAGTATTTTATACTCAATGCTGGAGGCAACAGGGAGGCACTGACATTTACTGAGAAGAGGGATGACACGGTCAGATTTGTGCTTTAGGAAGATGAATGTGACAACTGGATGGAGAATGCATTGGACTGGGTAGAGACATGTGGGAGGCAGAACAAGAGACAGAGACAGAGAGAGGGGGGAAGGGAGACAGAGACAGAAATAGAGAGAGAGACAGAGACAGAAAGAGACAGACAGACAAAGACACAGAGAGAAAGAGACAGAGACAGAGAGAGACATACAGAGAGAGAGAGACAGAGAGAGGGAGAGGGAGAGACAGAGACACAGAGACACAGAGACAGACAGAGATGGAGACAGAGGGTGAGAGAGAGGGGAGAGAGAGACAGAGATAGATGGGGGGGACAGAGAGAGAAATACAGAGAAAG
This sequence comes from Trichosurus vulpecula, assembly GCF_011100635.1. Classification (NCBI taxonomy): domain Eukaryota; kingdom Metazoa; phylum Chordata; class Mammalia; order Diprotodontia; family Phalangeridae; genus Trichosurus; species Trichosurus vulpecula. The sequence goes on along the minus strand of NC_050578.1, from coordinate 279,544,199 downwards.
AGACATACAGAAAGAGAGACAAAGACAGAGAGAGATGGAGGCAGAAACAGAGAGAGAGAGAAAGAGAGAGAGAGAGAGAGAGAGAGAGAGAGAGAGAGAGAGAGACAGAGAGAGAGAGAGAGAGAGACAGAGAGAGAGACAGAGAGAGAGAGAGAGAGAGAGAGAGAGAGAGAGAGAGAGAGACAGAGAGAGAGAGAGAGAGAGATACCCAAAAGACGTTGGGCAGGTGGCAATGAGAAGGCTTCCCAGTAGACTGGATGTGCTGCCCTGCTGTTCTGCAGGTCCAGTGCCCACCACCACCATCACCGTTACTAACATTATAGAGCACCTAACCATGTGCTAGACACTGTTCTAGGCACTTTACAAATATTAGCTCATTTGAGATTCACAACGACCCTCAGAGATTTAGCAAATAATAGCAAACAGCAAGGAAACCAAGGCAAACAGAGGTTTAATGACTCACCTAGGGTTCCACAGCTAGTAAGTGTCTGAGATTGGATTTGAACTCAGGTCACCCTGACTCCGAGCTCAGGACTCTGTGCCCTGTAGCGCCCCCTGGTGGCCTCACACATAATCATGGGAAACCTTGTCTGGGAAGCCCTTCGAGCTTGGGAACCCGGACCCCCAGCCTCCACATTAGCTTCCTTTGACTCACTCTTGACTCGACTGCTCATAGCTCAAAGGTGAAATGATTAAATTCTCCCAGCGACTTGAGCCTCCTTTAGTTTCTTCTGCTCCTCTTTTCTTCAGTCCAATGCCCTCCCCCCACCTTCTCTTGCTCTGAGTCACCTTTCCTGTGGTCAACTGTGACCCCCTCAGGGACCCAGAACAGCCCTAGGTGCTGTCAAATCACTCGACTGCCAAGGAAGCCTTGGTTTGTTGGTGGACTGTGTCCCTGTCAGGCGAGGGGGCAGAGCAGGGCTGGCTCTGGGATGGATGTCATGCCCCACTCCCCTCCGTGGCTGCCTTAGTCTGATAGAACTGGGGCCAATGGCACCTCTGGACAGTGCTGGGCAAAGCAAGTGGACAGCTGGGTTAATAAGAGGCATGTTAACCACTGCTTGGGTTTGGTTGATGGATGCCTGCACGGAACAGAGCTGTGGGTGAAAACAAACTAGAACCTAGTTTAAAACAGGATTATTTATGTTTCAATGACAGCTTGGGAGACTTTAATCCAGTGTCCCCAGCCTTGAGGGGTCAGCTCCCCTAAGAAGGGAACTCCAATTTGAAAGGGCTGGTGGGAAGGGAAGAGTTGGCTTTCTGTGAGGTGGTGAATCACCCAGTGGGGGCTGTGTTTTTGTTGGGACACAGTGGGTTGTATAGCCATGCGTGCAGAGCCAAGAGTCCCCACTGAGTTCTAAAAGTCCAGAAAAAATAGTAAAATCTAAATTGTGTCTGTTCAGCTCCACAAAATCCCATGGGAATGCTAAAAAAATAAACAAACAAAAAAACCTAAAAAGTTTACAAAATGCTTTACTCACAATCTTTGTAAAGGAGGAAGCTTTTGTACTAGTAATTCATTTTACCAACAGGGAAACTGAGGCATACCACAGTCATGTGACTTGCTCAACATCATACAAGTAGGAAGTGCAGGAGCAGACTTTGAGGGCAGGTCTCCTGCTTCCAGCCTGGGGCCCTTTCTATGGCATGGGACTCTTTCTCTTCCACTGAGGAAAGCCATAGTTCTGTGGCCGTTCCATGGGCAGCTGCCAAAGAGGGGCAGCTGAATAAGGTAATGGGCATCTACAATGAAATGCAGAGTACAGGTTTCTGAAGCAAATCTCTGCATCATGGGGACCTGAGTGGGCAATAGGAGTACCAACCTCCTTGGCAACAAGCCTGGAGGGAGGCTGGAACTGAGGCCACCTTGCAATTACCCAGAGCCTAGCAATCAAAAACTCGGCCTTCTTTTTCCAGTATAGCTCAGGGCATATAGACGCTACCAAAAGCAATAGAAACTGTGTCCATCAAAACCAAGGGTTCCACACACATTCCAGCTCGTGCGCCCTGGCATTAATACTGATAGATCTCAGAAAGCTTCATTTCCAAAGACAGTCATAGAGACACAGAAAACAAGTATTGGTCATGAGATCTAGAGCTGGAAGTGACATACAATTTCACCTTGTCCAACGACCTTGTCCAACGACTTTGTCCAACAGTTAAGGAAACTGAGACCTGGGAAGGATATAATCAAGGTCCCCAAGCCAATAAGCAGGAGAGCTGGGGTTTGTTTGTCCACTCTCTGCGTGTCATTTCCCTGAAAACATGGTACCTGAATTCCAAGTCGATCTAGAATTTGTTTAGAATGATGGCTCCAGGAAAAGGCCAAAGGGAATTAACATTCTTAGATCGGAATCTTCCCGTTCCAGATGACCTTTAACTGCCTAGTCACCATGCAGAGGCTACAGACAATGCCTATGTGGGAGTTGTTAGGGTTTTTTTCTTTAAAGAATTGCCCCCAATCTAATTAATAGTGCAAATATGTAAGCTGGGGATTGTACTGAATCACCGAAAACATCCTGTTTTTTTATAGTAAATAGTGTCTGTGCCAAAGCCGTTGGCCATAAAAGAGATGGAGGCTGGAAAAATACACATAAGTTTTTAAAAGTCATTAGAGATGTGAGATTTCTAGAGTTCAAGCATGTCCAATTAAAGAAAAAAAGGACCTTTAAAAATGAAGGGAAGAGAAGGAAAGGAGGAGAAATGCCTATGTGACATTAAAAGGAAGAAATAAAAAGGACTAAGATGAAACGAGCTTTTTATTCCCAATTTTTTCAGCAAAGTAAGTCTGCTTTTCTGGAAGAATTGTCCCAGTCCAAACTTAGTATTTTGTTTTACTTTGTTTTTTATCAAGATCAAAGAAAGCAGAGAAGGGTGGATGCAGGCACCCAGTAAAAGCCAGTTTTTCCTTCCCCAGATGTCAGGAGCAGCATTGGTCTGAACCCCTTACAAACACGCAGGTTTGGAGTTTTTCCTGGTGCTTTTAGCAGATAAAAGCCTAGGAGCAGGGATGCTCACTGGAATGAATGTCACCACCTTCTAACAAAGGGATGATTGGGCGGGGGAGGGTATTTCAAAGTTCATTTTCTAAAGAGGGAAAGACACTTTTAGTCCATTGCTCTCCCCTTCCCCTCAAGGGGTTCAGGGGGTTCTTTCCCAGGGATCTAACATCACACCACAGGCCTGGTGCCCAAGGCCTCTATGTGGCCAGAACCAGTCAGGGCCGAGCCCTTCCAGAGATTCATTGACTTCACTTGGAAATTCTCAGGTTTTTTCTTCTCTCCGTCCGGTAGGAATTCCCCTCAAAACCAGCTTCAATCAGATATTCAAATGACCCCCACAGACACCCAAGGGAGAAGCTGTCTGGCTTCTTTGTTAGCTCTTCCCCTCCCTCCCAGCCCCATTTTATATGGCCAGAGTGTGGGGGCCTCAAGAGCAAGTCCGGAAAGGAGAGAAGAGAAAACAAAAGCTGGAGACCACAAAGAGCCATCTGAGCACCTGTCCAGGAGCCTGAGCCTGTTGCCCCTCAGCTCTTGGAGGTGGTGGCAGGAGAGGGCTCATGTGAGGAACAGCCAGTCAGTGCTAGACTTGGGAGCCAGGAATTAGCTGCCCCCTGTGCTGTGGCTTGTTTTCCCTTTTAAGAGAAAATCCCTCTCTAAGTGAATCCAAAGCAATTCTCTGTCTTTGCTCCTTCTTCCCCTGTTTTTGTCCTCTTTCTACCCTCACTTTCTCTCTCTGTCTCTCCTTTTGCTTCCACTACCCTTTACAATAGCATCCAACAGAATAGTAAGGCATTTATTAAGCACTTACTGTATGCTAAGCTCTGGAGACAGAAACATTCTGCAGTTCTTGCTCTCTCTCACATTCTATTGTGGGGACACAATGGAGGAGTCATGCTCATGTCTGTGACAGACACAACGCTAGGAGTAAGCAGACTGGGAAAGTAGCAGGGTGAACAGCAAATTCCTGAACACCTCAGGGAGGGAGCAGTGGTGGGGCAGCTAGTCCCCTGTTAACAGAATAGTAGATTCAAGGGTCAGAGTGGAGTGGGGCTTGGGGATGTCTCCAGCAGAGACATGGGAGCAGGAGTCAGCATCTGGCTCTCAGGGAGTGTCCCAAGCTCAGCAGAACTAAGCAATGGGCCAGTAATGGTTCCCTTCAGCATCAGGCAGGTGGGGATAGTCTCCAACTTTTACCCAATGGTGGGCTGAAGCAAGGGAGGGGGAAGGTCTTGGGTCCCTTCTGTGGAAGCCAGTAGAGGGTCCTGGTCAGTCACCCAGTAAATTAATAGAAGTTTTTAAGCACCTACTACGTGTCTGGCATTGGGCTAAACTGCTGGATGTACAAAGAAGGTCTTGTTCCATAAGGAGCTAACAATTTAACAAGGAGACAACTTGCAAACAACTGTTATATTCTGGATAAGTTGGAGATAAACAAAGAGAAAGTGATAGAATTAAAGGAGAACCGGGAAAAGCTTCTTATAGAAGGTGGGATTTGGAGTAAGCCAGGAGGCAGAGAGGAGGGGGAGCACTTTCCAGGCAGGGGGCACAGCTGGGCAAATGCCTAGAGTGGTGAGATGGACTGTTGGGTTAGGGGCAGCAAAGAAGCCAGTGGCACTGTATCAAAAAGTCTGTGGGCCCAGGGTAAGGGGAGTGTGTGTTGTCAGAAGACTGGAAAGGTGGGGGGAGGTGAAACACAGGATTTTCTATTTGATCCTGGAGGTGATAGGGAGCTATTACAGTTTATTGACTAGGGAAGATGGCCTATCCTTTAGGAAAATCACTCTGCCTGCTGAGTGTAGGATGGCCTGGAGGAAAGGCAGTGCCCCCAGAGCTATCCCAGTAATCCAGGTACGGGGTATGAGGTGCTGAGGGCCTGCACAAGGGAAGGGCCTGTGGCAGAAGAGAGTTAATGTTAGATGTGGAATTCCCCCATGGGGCTGATTGCCCCAAGATGGTGATGGTGACCAAGGTGCTTTGAGAAGTATCGTTATAAAGACCCAGAACTAGGGAATGAGATGCACAAACTTTGGTGATTCTGCTCAGAGACCATAAGCACAAAGAGGAAAGATGTCCCCTTAAACACAACCAGAGAGGCTGCTGGGAAGGGTGGGTATGGGCCAGGGAAGAGCTGGGCTAGGGAGTGGCTGCTGGCCAGACATAATGTCACTTCTTATTTTAAACCATTATTCTAGCTAAGGAGGTGCTAGGCTCAGGTGTTTCTACTTTGCTGAAAGGGTGTAGCAAGTGCAGTCAGTGCCCCATAAATTTCTGCATCCTGGAACAGAGTCCTGATCACCCCACCCTCGTTAATGCAAGAGCATTGATATTTCCAAACACCTTCCCCCTCCTCCCCCACACATGCACTCCAAATCAGTCTCCAAGGCAAAGTAAGCTCGGTCAAAGCTGATTCATTGCACTTATTGATGAAAACTTTTGCTGATTAAAAAGGACAAATATTGCCTCACTCTCAGATTTTTGCTTCTAAAGATGGCTGAACAGTAAATAGCTCTCTCTCCCTCCCTCCCTCCCTCCCTTCCTCCCTCTCTCTCTCTCTCTCTCTCTCTCTGTGTGTGTGTGTGTGTGTGTGTGTGTGTGTGTGTTTTCTCAAAGGGGGAGGGAAAAAACACAGTCCCATGAAGTATGAGAAAATATGAGTTCAGCTTTAAAGTTTCATGAAGCTTGTCATAAGACAAGTCCAACCCTAGTTGTTCCAGAATGGACAGATTGGAGACATCTCTCCTGGGTAATACATAGGGATTAAAGACTGACCTGAGCTTCCTCCCTTTATTCCTGCCCCTACCCCTTAGTCTTCATTCCCATGAATTCTCATCAGACAGACTCAGGCAAGGAGAAACTTATCGAATCACAGGATTGTGTGCTAGGAGGACCTTAGACCACCTTAGTCCAGTCAATGAACAAATTAAGAGTGTGACAGCTATAACATAATCGTTTTCAACGCCCAACCCCATTGCCCATGCCATGGACAAGCTGTTCCTTGATTCTGCCACACTGGGGTTTGTTTTGGCATCTGGTTTGGACCAGATGACCACTGAGGTCCCTTCTAATTATCATGTTCTGTAATTCAGTGACTGATGGTGGGGGGAAGGGAGAAGACATGGAAAATCAAGGGAATGCCAGTCCATACAACTGAAACTCTCTATGCCCTGAGATTGCCACTCCAAACAGGAGCCCTAAAATGCTGGCCCAGTGAGGTCTGGTGATACTCACAATTGGATCAATATGAACTGCTTCTCTGAAACTAAGAAATACAGAGGGTGGTAGCATAGGTTTGGTTACAGGTTGGCCCTACTGGAAACTGTCATTATGCAGGGCAGGGAAGGGAATAAGCATTTATTAAGTACCTGTTGTGTGTCAGGCACTGTGCTAAGTGCTTTTTACAAAGTCATTTGGTGATGTCAGCTTGAGAAAGAGGGCAGAGCAATGAGTGGTATTCCACTGTATTCTGATATTACATGGAAGGAAAGAAGAAACATCAGAACCAATCAGAGGTGCTGATACCTCACTTGTCAGAAATTCATCAGTAAGGAGAGAACTGAGAGCTCAAGTGGGTGAGCTGGGTGTGTGGATGAAACAGAAAGAGGCAGGAAGGTGTTTGTCATGTGCCAGGGCTATATCAGAACAAGAGGGAGCAGATTATACCCATTCTAGACATGGTCCTCCTTACACACAACTACAGACATATGGATTCTGTGATGACTAACCCTGATAGACTTTGCTCTTCTCAGCAACACAAGGTACAAAGACAACTCCAAAGGACTCATGATGGAGAATGCTATCTACATCCAGAGAAAGAACTATGGAGTCTGAATACAGATTGAGGCACACTTTTTTTGTCAATGGTATCCTTACCTCCAAATGAAACAATCACATACTGAAAATAAATGCAGCAACCACTGTAAGAAGTAACTTAATTCCCAAACCCAGGTTAGATAAAGTAAGAGCAGGAATTCAGGTGTTAATTAAATCTGAAGTGGGAAAAACTGAAGAACTTGAATACTTTGAAAACTACATATAACACAAACTCTCGAAGTGCTACCTAATAATGAAATGGATGTTAAAAATAATGCTGATATCTTGAATAATTTTGAAGAGGGGGCTCAGAGCTAATTTATAAGTTAGTAAGTGAGACATTGCTTTTTTTACTAATTAATGAAGAGATATACAAACATATTCCTGTATTACCTTTGAGCTCAGGATAATGAGAATAAATACGGTAATGGGCTGAGGGATAATCACCTTTCCTAGCTACTCAGAGAGAGATAGAACCTCAGTTTCCTCATCTGTAAAATGGAGATGATAATAACACCTACCTCCCAAGGTTATTGTGAAGATCACATGAAATAATGTTTGTAAAGTGCTTAGCTTAGTGCCTGGCACAGTATAATGCTTAACAATTTTTTTCTTTCATTCATTCATTGTTTTGTTCATAACATGCTGGATTACTCAGAAAAGTAAATATCAGTTTCTGCCCCATCGATTTTGTGAGAACAATGCCACTCTCGGAATCCCTCTCTGGGTCATACCAGATGACTTCCAGTGATGAAAGCCTATATTCAGAGTGTCTGAACAACTCTTAAAAACTGTCTGGTTCCCCAGTTGAGAAATGGTCAAAGGATATGAACAGGCAGTTTTCAGAGGAAGAAATTAAAGACATCAATAGGCATATGAAAAAATGCTCTAAATCTCTATTGATTATGGAAATGCAAATAAAAACAACTCTTAGGTACCACATCTCTCCTGTTAGATTGGCCAAAATGACAAAACAGGAAAATGATAAGTGCTGGAGAGGATGTGGGAAAATTGGAACACTGTTACAATGTTGGTGGAGTTGTGAACCGATCCAGCCATTCTGGAGAGCAATTTGGAACTATGCCCAAAGGGCTTTAAAAATGTTCATACCCTTTGACCCAGCAATACCACTTCTAGGGCTGTATCCCAAAGGGATCACACAAGTTGGAAAAGGACCTGTATGTACAAAAATATTTATAGTGACTCTTTTGGTAGTAGCAAAGAATTGGAAATCAAGGGGATGCCCATCAATTGGGGAATGGCTGAACAAGTCATGGTATATGAAAGTAATGGAATACTATTGTGCTATAAGAAATGGGGATGATACAGACTTCGTAATAACCTGGAAAAACCTACACGATATAATGCTGAACAAGCAGAGCAGAACCAGAAGAACGTTACACACAACTACAGACATATGGATTCTGTGATGACTAACCCTGATAGACTTTGCTCTTCTCAGCAACACAAGGTACAAAGACAACTCCAAAGGACTCATGATGGAGAATGCTATCTACATCCAGAGAAAGAACTATGGAGTCTGAATACAGATTGAGGCACACTTTATGCTTGCCTTTTTTTTCCTCTTTTTTTCTCTTTTGTTTTTGTTTTTGGGTTGGGTTTTTTTTGTTTGTTTATTTCTTCTTTCTCCTGATTCATTCCATTGGACATAATTCTTCTTCACAACTTGACCGTTGTGTAAACAAGTTGAATGCGAAGTTATATGTCGAAGATATACCGGATTCCATGCCATCTTTGGCGGGGAGGAGGGGGGGGGGAAGCTGGAACTCAAAGTTATGTGGAAATGAGTGTTGTAAACTAAAAGTAAAAAATCTCAAAAAAGGCGAATGTGGAAAACTAAAAATAAATAAATACCCCCCCCCAATTAAAAAAAAACTGTCTGGGGTTTGGCTCGATCTTCCACATGATACCCCTGTCTCTATCCCCTCTATACTACTCTGTGAAAATGCTCCCCATTATACTTTAAACTTCTTTTAAGGAAAGATAATCCATATGACTGATTTATTTACATTTTATCTCATCAAAATTTTGTATTCTAAGACTTGTTTGATGTCCAAAAATTCTGGGAATTGTTTTTTAATGACTTTTAATTGGTAAAATAGTAATGTTTGCACAAATAGAAAGAATTTAGGGCAAGCAAAGATCTTAAAGATTATCTAGCTTAATTCATTAATGAGAAAACAGAGGCTCACAGCAGTGACATGAAATGCTCAACAAGTTAATGACAGGACATGGGCTAGAACCCAACTGACACCAAGATCCCACAAAGTCTTTATAGGCTCGAACTTTGGAGTGAATTTAACAAAAGGAAATTTAACAGAGATAAATGTAAAGTCTCATCTTAGGGTTCAAAGAGCCATTTTCCAAAATCCAAGATGCGAGAGACAGAACAAGAAAATAGTTCATCTGGGGTTTAAGTGGATTGCAAGCTTGAGCGCTATCAGCTGGGAGGTACAACAACTAAGATGGCTAATGCAAACTTGGGCAGTATTAAGTGGGTCGCTAAGAGTCAGTGCCTACCCAACGTTTGCTAAATGAATCACTGAGTTTTGCTCTGGGAACCTTTGGCTGGCCTCTGACAGGCACAAACTGGCCTTTTCTCCCCACCCTTGATCCTCTTCTCCATCACCATGTGTCTGCCTGTCACACTCCAAGTAATTGGTTTGGTGATGGATGGCTTCTGCAGGGCTCTTAGGTGACACCGACACTCTGTAAGGACCCCCTACTCCCAAGAAGATAGAGATAACCTCTGGGGACAGCAGCTTCCAGGACACCAGATCTGGGTTTTCTCGAGGCCATTTCAAGTAATCTACTCTGATTTTTAATTTAGCCTGTATCTATAGCTTGATTCTACCTAGCTGCTTGCATGCTACCTCACCGGTTAGCTCCTTGAGGGCAGAGCCTGTCTTTGGTCTTTCTCTGTATCCCTAGGGCTTAGCACAGCACTTGGCACATAGTAAGTGCTTAATTATTTTTACTGACTGACTGACATTTCCCAAAAGAGGAACTTGGTCCTACTGATTACATCCCATTGACACAATCTGTATGGAACCAAAGTCTGGCTTTGGGGAGGTCCAGGCCAATGGAACCCTAAAGAGCTCAACCTGGCCCAACCTGAGGGTATGGGAACTCTTATTTATTTGGCCCTTTTAATTCTGAACCATGAGTGGTGGGCATGGCTGCACTCCATCACCCAAGCTCTTCCTGTGGCTGCCTTTAAAAGCTAATGAAATGCTGCATTAATCTTCCATTAAAGGACTCCCAGCAGCATTTTAGAATCACGTCTATCAGGGAAGCAGCTTGCAGGGTGGAAACAATGCTGCTGTGTAAATCAAGGCCCTGGGTTCTTGTCCTGGCTCTGTTGGGAGCTTATGGTGTGACCTTGAACAAGTCTCACAGATTGAGTGAATGTCCGGCATGGAGGGAACACCAAAGTCCAACTTAGGCTGAGGGAGAAGCCACTCTATACAAACCCAATATGAAGCCATCCAACCTTGGCCTGAACTTTCCGTTCCCTTTAGGGATGGCTCTGATCAGTAGGACCTCAAGCCTAAATCTGCCTCTTTGCAATGTTCCTTCTCTGAAGTTGAGCAGAGACAATCTAACCCCTCTTCCAAATGCAAGCCTTTCAAATACCTGAAGACAGACGTATCTCCACTGTCCCCAGTACTTTAATCTCTTTGATTTGCTTCAGGTATGAGCTCCAGATCCTTCCCCATCTGGGTTGCCTCTGTCTGGATGCTCTCCTGCTCTACCACTGTCTTTCCCAAGCTGTGGGACCCAGAACTGAACCTAGTGCTTGCAACAAATCTGCTCAGCACAGAGGGACTGGCACCTCCTCCATCTGCCAGGTGGTCCCTCTTTTGAAGTAGCCCAAGATTCTATGACCTACTTTTGCTGCACATCACCCTGGTGACTCACCCTGAGCTTGACCTTGAGTAGGACTCCTATCTATTTCTCAGGTGAACCACTGCCTGGTCACGTCCACCTCATCTTGTAGTTGTGAAATTGATTTTTTGACCCCAAGTAAAAACTTTACATTTATCCATAAGACATTTCCTGTCAAGATCTTTTTGGTTCTTGACTCTGTGATTCAACAGGCCAGGCAACCCTTCCAGCTTGGTGTCGTTGGCTGATTTGATGAGTATGATACTTAGGGCTTCATCCAAGTTTTACAGCTGTGAAGATAAGGGGAAGAAAGCAGGATGGTCTCTAAGGGCCCTCCAGCTTTGAAAGTCGGTGGTTTTAGGAAGTCCTTTATAAGTATAGAATTGGCCAGTGGGCAGAGGTGACATTTGGAGGTGAAGGACACTCCCAGAGCAACTTATCTCACAGCTGTGATAAATGACTTGGTCAGTGTGGGGATCCCCAAGACACTAGGAGCGCAGGCTGTAATACTAACGATAATATGGAATGGTAGCAGGTTGCTGTGGAAGGAACAATGGATTCGGGGTCAGAAGACACACTCCCCACCATGTGACCTAGTAGGAAGGGTCTTGTGTTTGCACTCAGGGAGACCCCACCTCTGACACTAGCTGAGTGACTAAGGGCCAATCATTTTAGCTTTCTGAGCCTCAGCGTCCTCATGTGTAAAACGGCAATCAGAATGCTTCCAAGCTGAATCTCACAGGACTTTGAGGAAACTCGAATGAGATGACGTCTGTCCTTTAAGGCAAACCCCACAGTGCTGGGCACATGTCCGTGGGAATTCTTACAAGAGGGCTTTGAGCTTCGTTCATGGACGAGGTGACCACGTATTACAGTAGCTCTCACTGATACAGTGTTTTACATTTTGCAAAGTGCTACAGCATCCCAAAATCTCAAAGAGGGATTTGTCTTGAAGGTAGCCTAATTTCTGGTCTGCTCTCATGGGCCTCAAGCTTTCCGTAAATCCTTTCCACCTCCCCATTTGCCACCCTCCTTCGTCTGTCAGCCCCTCCCTATACCATCCTCCAGACCTACCCCAAGGTCGTCTGCAGTTCTAACTAAACAAATGATGACAATCTCCTTGATGTTCTGAATTCACTGAATCTGGAAGCCTGAGGGGAGGCTGAGGGCTGGGACAGGTGGTCAGATCTAGGATAGATCAGGTGGCATTTGGCAAGGCTGGAGCTGGTCACTAGAGGCCTATCTCAGTGGCATCCTCCTGCGCAATCTTCATCCTCTCCCAGCCCCAACCACCTCCTGCCTCCTCACTGGGAGCATCTCCCATCATTTCCAAGGGGACATCATGGCCCCAGGCTCTGCCTCTCTTGTGCCTCCACTTTCCTATTGTTTTTCTTTAGACCCTTTGCATGAGATGGGTGATGGGGTCTTATCACTGATGCTGGCTCTGGAATTCAAATCCAATCTGTGTGACTTCACTGCTCTGGGTCTCAGGTCCCTCTGTAGAATGAGAGTGTTGATCCCTTCCAATAGGGGCCTGGGAAGACTTTAAACTCAAAATGTCCTGGCTTCCATTACAGTAGGTGGCCAAGGCCCATGTCGTCTCTCAGGGCCATAGGAAATTGTGCAGGTGAGACCCATCTGATCATCCCTAGGCTCCTCACTCAGAGATGATGGCAAAGAACTGGTTCTGAAAAGATGGGTCATGCTGAGAGCCCCCTTTTAGCACCTAAAAAAGCCAGACTTTTGACTAACAGTTAGTTCTTTATGGCTGACCTCTGGTGGCTGACAAGCTGGACAGGGCTGATTTATCAATTGTTTCTGATCCAAAGAGACCTTGGGCCGGGGCAAAGGTCCGAGGAGATGTGTTTTGGGTGGGGGGAAGGAGGATGGGCAAGAAGAAGGACAGACTCGGAAGAGGAAGGATGCCTGTGCCCCTAGCGTGGTGCATGAGCCTACCTGAGTAGGTCACTCAAGTTTCACCATTAGGGAGCCACTCTTTTGGATTATAGACGTTGCTCTGCTGTGCCACTCTTTGGAAATCCCTGGGGAGGGGTAATTGGCAATAACCACCCTAGTGATCCTTCCTCAGACCTATGTTTTCCTCAGGGCAGGTCCCCCTTCCTAGGGGAAAGAGCATAAAAGCAGGAGTCAGAAGATATCTGAAGAAGGTAGTAAAGTGCAGTGGGTAGTACAGTACAGAGTGTTGGCTTTGGCACCGGAAGGCCTAGGCTGGAATCCTGGCTTTGCCACCTACCACAGCCCCTCTGAGCCTCCGCTTCCTCATCTGGAAAATGGGGGGGAGGCGGACCAGACAGTGTTTGAGGCCCCTTCCAGGGGTTTCATCGAGGTGGATTTCTAGCCGTTCATGCCTTAGCTCACCAGGCCATTTTCCCCTTTCTTTGTATCTTTTCTCAAACACTTAATGGAGACTTATTATTATTAACATAATCATATGAGTAACAGCAGTAGTGCTTTAGTACTATAAGGAGCAGAGATTATGGCCCCAGGATGTTATAAATAAGTTTTTTTTCCTTTAAATTGATTTATTTAATTTTAGTTTTCAACATTCACTTCCATAAGCTTTTGAGTTTTAAATTTTCACCCTCCCCAGTCCCCAAGATAGCATACAACCTGATAAAGTCTCTACATACACATTCTTATGAAATATATTTTATTAGTCATGTTGTAAAGAAGAATTAGAATGAATGGGAGGAACCACAAGAAAGGGAAAAAAAGAGAGCAAACAGTCTGTTTCAATCGGCATTCAGATGGCACAGTTCTTTCTCTGGAAGTGTTTGCCTTTATAAATAAAAAGCATTTGCCTTTATATATAAAAATAAAAGCATTTGCCTTTATAAATAAGTTTTGAGAGTCACTGGATAAGAAATCCATCAACCCACAAGCACCTACTATGTGCGGCACTGCTCTAAGTGGTGGAAATACAAAGACTCAGTAAAGGCTAAGAGAGCTTCTGCCCCTTTGGAGGGATTGGCAACATGCAAAGAACTAAATACATTCAAATTAGATAGAAAGTAACCTAATGGGGGGAGGCTCCAGCAATTTGGGGACTGGGAGAGGCTTCCCACAGAAGGGATTAGAGCTGAGTCTAGAAGGAAGTCAGGGTTTCTAAGAGGAAGAGATAAGGAGTAAGGGCATTCCAGGCATATGGCACAGCCAGTGCAAAAGCAGGAGGCAGGAGATGGAATGAATAACAGCAAAAAGGCCAGTGCAGCTGGACCGGAGAGTGCATTGAGGGGAACTAGAAAGGGGGAACGGACCAAGGCTTTAAATGACAACCAGAGGAGGTCATTCAATTTGATCCTGGAGGTGATAGGGAGCCACAGGAGCTTCCCGAGCAGGGAGAGGGGGTGATATGGTAGACCTATGTTTTAGGAAAGTTGTCTTGGTGTCTGAGTGAAGGCTGGACTGGGATGGGGAGGGAATGGAGCCAGGAAGCCCAACCTGGAGGCCATTTCAATGCTCCAGGAGAGACGCTGTGGCTAAAACTTTCATACCTCTGTGTCCAAGCTGGTGGCTAGTTTTTCTCTGGTCCTTAGAAGGCAGGCAGAGCCTCATGGCAGGGTCTCGACCCAAGCCCTTTCTAGCTTGTTCTGACCTGGCAGAAACTTCCAGAAGTCAGGGTCACCCTCCCCCAATGTTGAGGCCTTCAAGAGCTGCAATGGGATTTTACTTCCATAAAGCCATTCAAATTGCCTGACCTTTGACCACTCATATGCACCTAATACCTTAATGTTTACAAAGTGTGTTATTCACAGAGAGAAAATGGAGGTACAGAGGTGGAGGATGAGTTCTCAAATCAGTAAGTTGGCTCATTTGGCTAGAACATATGATGTAGAAGGGCATCATGGTGACTGGGGTTTGGAAGGGTAGGCTGGAGCAGAAGGCTGAGGGCTTTGAATGCCGGGATGAAGATTTTGTATTTGATCCAGGAGCCATAGGGAGCTGGGGAGGTTTCTTGATCAGGGGAGTGATACAGTCCAACTTATGTTTGAGGATGGGTACTTTGGAGGTTCTTGGGGGGTAGGTTTGGAAAGAGGAGAAACTGGAGGCGAGACACCAAAGAAGAAACTATTGCAGTGGTAACAGGTGAGATATGATATGATTCAATTCAATTCCACTCAATACACATTTATTAAGGACCTACTATGTGCCAGGCACTGTGCTAAGTGCTAGGGGTATAAACAGAGACAAAAGACAGTCCCTGCCCTCAAGAAGCTTACAATTGAATGGGGTCGACAACATGTAAACACATCTCTCCAAAGCAAATTGTGTCTAGGACAAATAGGAGATGATTCACAGAGGGAAGGAGCTAGAATCAGGAGGGGACAAGGACTTGACCTCAGGTAGCAGGTGTGACTGGAAGGGGGTGGGTATGGGGGACAGATGAGCTGGAAGGAGATCTGATAAGACTTAGCAACTGTTTCCATAGAGGATAGGAGAGAGAGGGAAGAGGTGAGGACTCTGACTGGTGAATGGGAGGGATTGGAAGGACAGCTACGCCCTCACCCTGGAAGAGAGACAGGATAGTGGTGTCCTCAACAGTCAAGTCAGTTCACCAAGCATTTTAAAGCCTTTACTCTATACCAGGCACTGTGCAGAGAGCTTCACTATGAACATGAGGTGATACTTGTCCTCATGATGCTTCCTGAAGGAGGAAGACAACCCTTAAAGGGGAGTCAAAAAGGGGTGGGGGCATGATGATGAAATCCAGAGAATGAGGCATGGCTGGTCTGGGCCCTTCCTCAGAACAGAGGTTCCAAGAGGACCTCAGCAAAGAAGGAAGAAGGTAATTGGGAGGAGAGATAGGTTTGGAATCCTACATCCCAGTGTTAAGAGTTGATAGCAGATTGTGGGATATCAGCTCTTCTCACCCTAGTATGAATTAATTTATTGGGTACTTTATTCCCTGATAGCTAGAATCAGGGTAATGAGAGATGGGAAGTTTTACCTTAGGAGGGAGGGAAAGGGAGAAATACTTAATTTCAGAGCTTGTGACTTAGTGAGTCCTTCTGGTTGCAGGACCTGACATCTAGTAGATATTTCATAAATGCTTATTGCCTGACTGATTGATTCAGACTATGACATAATTAGCCCCTAATTTTCATGTCTGTGGAAGCTAGGTGGCATGGTGCAATCAGGAAGTCTCATCTTTGTGAGTTCAAATATGACCTCAGACACTCTCTAGCTATGGAACCAGGGCAAGTCACTTAACCCTGTTTGCCTCAGTTTCCTCATCTGTCAAATGAGCTGGAGAAGGAAATGACAAAGCACTCTAGTGTCTCTGCCAAGAAAACCCTAAATATAGTCACGGAGAGTTAGACATGACTGAATGACACAACAACAACCGTTTTCCTGTTTCCCCCATCTCTAAGCAACTGGAGACATGCTTATGGCAATAGAGATCACGTTGGTTAATTAGGGTGGGGACGGTCCTGGAGACTAAGCCATAGGAGTTTTATCCAAGGAAGCAGGGACATCTCCTGAGCACGCATCGATGGCATTTGTTCGGTTTCTCCCTAGGGCAGAACTGGGGGTGGGGGGAGGGGAGCAGATTCTGGCAGGACACAAGGAAAAGGACCCCTGTGCGAACTCTGGGATTGCTTCTTCGACAGGTAGTGAGCTCCCCTCCCTAGATCTCAGATGCCCTTTGCTGGGGGGATTCATGGTCAGGTAGGGCTTGCACTGGGTGCTTCTGGGAATTGGGTGATTCCTTGATCTGCCTTCCCTTCACCAATTTCACTCACAGGGGAGGCTTCAGATTCTGCTGACCCCCCTGAAGCCACCTGCCTTGGAGCCAAGTCTAAGACACCCCCCCCAACTCCCCATGGAGTGGACCAAGATACTGGCTCTGAGCACACTTGTCTAAAGACTGATCAAATCATTCCTGTTTAGTATCATATTTTGCATAAAAACTATGCAAACTGAGTTCGGTCTATGCAGGATCAAACCCCAGAGATGCCCCCTCTTTATGGCGCAGCCTTTGCTTACTTGGCAGCAGAGGTTCCAGGGTGGTCTGCTGGGCCATGTCCTCCGGGGACAGTGCTTGCTTCTCCTTCATGCTGGACGCCAGCTGCAGAGAGCCCTGGGTGCCGGAGCAAACTGGTTCTTGGCCGCAGGAGCAAGCCCAAGAGGCTGATCTTCCCAAGCTGCCTCCTCTGTGCGAGGAGTCTGAGGACTTGGAAAGCCACCCCTGGGTTCCCGAGCAGCAGGCGAAGTGGCTTTCATGGAAGCCAGGCTAATCTTTCAGCCTCACAAAGTTTGCCCATGAATCATTTGATCAAACAGGGTGCTGGAATCCATGATAACAGTGTTTGCCCTCAACATTCCATCAATGGTTACATTTCTGGCTCTTTCCCCAAAATTATAACAAACACCAGGAGGGAAAGCTGACTCGTGGTGCTAGACTCTGAGTCATGGGCAATCTGAGCAGCAAGGGGAGCAGGAGACCATCCTGGCCAGCCCTGTCCTGTCCTTCTGATGGGTGACTTGGAACCCACAGAGCACCAGTGACCTTCCCAAGGCCACACAAGAATCATGGCTGAGCAGGAATGAGAGTTTGGGTCTCTGGATTTCAAGCCTGGTCCTTATCCCTTCCTTTCCCAACTTGCCCTGTGCCACACCTCCCCCCCCCAATTTCAGCAGAATGAAAGGCAGGGGAATAGAGTGGATACAGAGGTGGCTTTAGAGCCAGCAAGAACTGGGTGCAAACCTTGCCCCTGATCTATACCACTTGTATGACTCTGAGCCGGTTCTTAACCTGAGGCCCCTCTCTAATACTTGAAGGTGCCACCATGCTGTTAGAGGTAGTATCCTCCACATCCATGAAATTCTGTGTCCAGTCTCCATCCTTGAAAACTGTAGAGCCAGAGGACTGGACACACACAGAATCTGAGCTGGAAGCAAGCTCAGAGGCCATTTGGTCCACCCCACAGCTGACCAACACATCCAATGAGCAATCAGCCAGCCTTTGCGTGAAGACCTCCAGTGATGGAGAAGCCATGTCCTCCCAAGGCAGCAGCCCATTCATCCTACTGGGGAACAACTTGGATCATTAAGAAAGGGCTTTCTCTCTCAGGAAATTGGTTTTCCTCCACCCCTCATTGCTGTGGTTCTTTCCTCTGGGGCTGTCTTCCAGTCATTGGAGTGCTTGAAGGTGGGACTAAGAGATCTCCACCTTTCATACTCTTTTCTTTTTTTTTTTAATTTTTGGAGGGGGAAGGCAGGGCAATTGGGGTTAAGTGATTTGTCCAAGGTTGCATAGCTAGTAAGTGTGTCAAATGTCTGAGGCCAGATTTGAATTCAAGTCCTCCTGACTCCAGGGCCGGTGCTCTACTCACTGCGCCACCTAGCTGCCCCCCTTTCATACTCCACCCCCACCCCCAAGTCTTCTCTGAGCCATGCTAAACATTCCCAGTTCCTCCCATCATTTCATGGCCTAGTCCCCAGGGCCCTCACCATTCTGGTATAGCCGGGGCATGGGGAGCAGGTTAATCGATGCTATTTGGTCATGTAGAACTGGCAGTTATTGACTGAACTGGACTAGACTGGATGCTTGAATCAACATTTGAGGAGCAACCCCAGCTCCTCAGGGGTACCTCCAGAAACCCAAGGGGGGAGATATGTCCTTGCCTTGGGACCCAAGGCTTATCTGTGAGAGTCAGAGTTGGAATGAGGATTCTCAGAGCTCTCATGGGCCACACTGGGAAACTAAGGGACTGGCGAGCCACGTCACTTATGGGAGACAGCTGGGCTTGGGCAGGGGATCCAAGCTTGTGGCTGCTCTGCTTCCTACTCCACCACAGAACTTCCTCCTTCCCACCTTCACTGCTAGGGGCCCACTTACGCCTCAGTTTCCTCATTTATGACATGATGATAGTAATCTTTGCACCACCTACCTAAGAGGGCTATTTTGGGAGAAAAATCCACTACTTTGTAAACCTCAAAGTATGATGGAATGCCAGCCACTGTGCCTATTATGAGGGTCAGCAAACAAGCAGGCAGACTCCGTGGGCATGATTTATGGGGCTTCTATTCCCACCCTCCCCAATAGCCTTCCATAGTCTCATAAACTTTACTATCTGGATTAATTCCTTTGGGTTGACTGTTACTCTCCTTTTACAAAACGGGCCAGCCCTGGGAGAGGCCCTCTATTTGTTGATTGCATCGCTCTCTTCCCAGACAGGACAGAAAGTAATGCTTTTCTCTTGTTTCTCTCTTCTCCACTTTGCATGATATGAGTTACCTCCTTCTAAGGCATGGCAGAGTAGGTGTGGGGGGCCGAGGTGGGGGAAGGAGTCTGAATGTCTGCTGCCAGGGTTTGCCTAGGATGCCCTTTGTCATAAATGGAAAGGTTCTTTGCTTCCAGGGAGCAGGCTGATCTCCACTCCCTGACCATTGTGTTGCACAGGTAGGCCCGATGGGCATCCAGCCAGTCCTGTCTGGCCCCTCTCAGGGACGTGCTGGCAGCCTCAGAGGCTGGAGTCAGACGGGGTTAACTAGGGAAGATCTCACAGCCTTTGTCCCTTGGATAATTCTAGCCTTCTCTGGTTTATCTGCCTACCCCTTAATTCCCTGGGCAAACTTTTTAAAGCTGAATGAGTCTCGTCTGAATGAAAGGCAGGCGAGGCTTTGTCTGCTTTGGGACTGGGGGTTTTCTGGAGGAATTGGAGAGTCCCAGAGGCCTGGCTGGGTCTGGTGACAGACAGATGAGAGAGGGAAGCCCAGTGACACTCTGGGGCTGGGGCTTTGGGAATCATTCTTGACCTCCCCCTTCCCTTCCCCTCCCCTCCAAGCTGCTTGAGGGTTTCAAGAAGGCACTGAGATTAGGGCATGCTGGAAGGTAAGGGGAGCAGAAAGGGGTGACACCAGACTGACACTTAGCACAGATCATGATTGCACCTACCATATGGCTGTTGGTAGGGATCTGCCCCAACCCAGCCCTAGGAAGCAGCGGCCACTTCCTGGCTGGGACTTGAGGAAAGGTGTTGACCAGTCCTAGCCTGGGCGAGACAGCCTTTAAATGTTCCTTGGGTGAAGGCACCAAATTACCTGCCCCATACACTTGGGATACAGCTGTATTGACCGCTAGATGTGCAACAGGGGAAGAAGAAGAGTTTAGGCCTAATGTCAAGGAGAATTTCAAAATTACAACTAGCCTAGAGTGGAATGGGCAGCCTTGGGCTGTCTGTCCTCACCCAGCAAAGGCTTGCTGCCCACTTGCCAGGGAGGCAGTGGAGGAGGAGGGGATGTGTACCCAAGCAAAAGGTGGATTTGATGGCCATTTATTGAAGGCCCTCCTTGATCTGAGATTCTGGTGTTCTGTAGTAGGGGGAAAACATCCTTGAAATCCGGATAATCGATCAGTGGCAAAGTGAGACAGAGCTTTAACGAGCCCTAGGCCACAGGGGCTGTATCCCAGACATCATCCAAGGGGTCCGATTCCTCTGGGCACTCTCCATGTGGATGCCCAAGGTCAGTGCTGGGTGAGCTGGGGGATCAGCAGCAAAAGTGGCTGGCCCTCTGCCTGCCTCTGCCTATCCTCTAATAGCAAGCTCAATCCTAGCCCTCCAACCATGTCCTCTCTGCGAGCCCACCCCTGTGTTTGGAGTCAGAGGGCCTGAGTTTGGATTCTGGCTCAGCCATTGGCCATATGAATTTGGGAAAGCTGCCTTAGCTCTCGGGGCCTTGGCTTCCTCATGTGTAGACCAAGGGGGGTGGATGTGATATCCTCCTCCTCATTCTGAACCCAAATCCTGGCCTCTCATTCATCTTCTGGCTCTGCCGAGACCTGGCTTTCTCCTAGAGAGATACCCCATCCCTCAGCCCCTTCTCCAAGGCTGCCTGCTTCTCTCACGCTTGACCAAACAGGGACAAGAAGCATCTGAAACTCAACATGTTAAAAATAAAACTCACCAACCTTACCCCTAAAATGTACCTCTCCTCCAAAGGGCTTTTCTGCTTTTTGTGTCTATGATCCTGAGTCTCAGTCTAGGACACTGCCTCCCTCTCTCCCATTCTTCTGGTTCATTACCTATGTCATCCATAACTCTTCACCCTCCCGCACTCCATAGATCCAATCATTGCCCAAGGTAATTGTTTCTTCCCACTGTGTTTCCCATATGGTTCCTCCTGTCCCCTCCCAGTCACCACCCTGGCTCTGGTCCTTTTCACACCTTGTCTGGACTATCCCAACAGCCAATTGGCTCCTCATTCTCTCCACTCCCTGCCCAGCCTTCATAAGCTGCCAAGCTGAGATTCCTGAAACTCAGATCTGATCATGGTCCTCCCTGCTCAAGAAGCCCCCTCTTCCCTCTAGGATCCAATGCAGACTCCTCTGTTGGTCATTTAAAGCTCTTGCCAATCTGCCCCAGCTTACCTTTCAAGCTATTAGTCCCCTCCATGCATTTCATGTTCTAGCCAAACTGACTTTCTGGCCACCCCCTGTGAACAGGCATCTCATCTCCTCTCTCCCTGCCTTTGCTTAGGCACTTCCCCCATGTCTGGCTCACTTCTACCCCATAGAATCATTTGCTTCCTTCCAAGCTTAAGCAAAGTTCTGATTCCTGCAGAAAGCCTGTGCTTTTCCCACCCCATCCTCCCACCTGTGGCTAGAATCTTCCTGAAGAAATGCTTGTGTTCTGCATTTAAGGTTCTGTGTACTGTACATTCGCCCTTGAGAGAATGGAAGCCCGCTGGGGGCAGGGAGTGTTTCATTTTCTCTCTGTGTCCCTGGTGCCCAGCAAAGTGCCCCTCACACGGTGCTCATGGAGTGAGTAAATGAGGAGTTCACAGGCTCCCTGTCGCTCGTGTTGGGACACCTCACTCAGTAGCTGCCTCCCTTCCAAGTTCCCTCCACTGTGTACAGATTGTCGTGGCCTCATTGCATCGCCATCACCAGCATGTGGCTTGGCACTTGGCATGTGCTTAAGAGACGCTGGCTGAGTCATTGATGGATTCTTCACCTTCACTCACGGTCCCCCTGGAATGCTCAGACCTTCCAGTTTCCTCACCCTCTACCTGGCTTCTTTTATCTACTTCAACCAAGCAAATGACTCCTCATGGCTCTTTGCTAAACATAGCCTTCCTCCCCCTCCCCTCCCCTGCACCCAACTTAACTGAATTTGCCCCAGGTGCCAGAATTCCTAGTTCTAGCTACAGAACAACGGGTAGAAATCAGGTTGTGAATGTTCTCAGGCTGGCAGAGTTACCCCCTCCCCATACCCAGGTGCTAATACCAGAATGTAGATTTAGCATTTGAGACCTCCTGATGTGTTTGAAGCATCTATTCAGCTCTAGCCATTTATACCAGGGCCCGGAACTAGGCCCTGCTAAGTCTTTCTTTTATAAATATTGTTGGGACCCAAAGGTTATCCAAGAAGATCTGCGGCGGAAAGAAGCCTTCTTTCCAAGAGAAAGATTGAAATCTTCTCCAAGCAGAGACAGGCACCTCCCCAAGTGATTTCTCTAGTTTGCCCTTTTAAAAATCACTTTGGTTTTTCTCTCCAGCCTGAAATGACATCTGGAAGGTAATTCTTCTCATTACTTTCTCTCTCCACATTAGGTCGTTGAGCCTGGAGGTTCCAAGTTCTGCCATGAGGTCCATTCAGACCTCCCCCAACATGGCTACAGCTGGCAGGGACCAGGGCTCACCACCCTCAGGGGTTGCTCATAGACTGTAACAAAGTGACAAATGGACATTTCTAGAAGCCTGTCGCAAAATCATAACCAGGCAGTAGTTTTGACTGGAGAAAGACGGACAAGACCTGACCTGGACTTCTTCTTTTCTTCTTCAAACACCCTGTTTCGCTTGGGAGCTGGTATAAACAGTTCTATGTCATGTAACCTTATTTGGGGAAAAGAAGCAGAGTTAGCAGTTTGGACCCAGCCTTGGCTTGTCATTCTTTTGGGGGGCCATATATTAAGGGCCTAGCTCTCCCCCTACAGCTGCCAAGCTGGGGGCTGGGGGGAGATGCTCTCCCCAGATTCCATCTGGAGGTTCATAACCTCCTGCTTAGATTACACGGAGAGGAGCTGTGTCATTGAATGGTCTGTTTGTACAATGTTCAAACACTCACCAAGACTTCGCCTGGGGCTGGCAGGTCTGTGGGAGTGATAGAATGACAGAGCCTGGACCAAATTGAGTCTATTCACCACCCCACCCCCCCCATCCCCACACACAGTGCAGGGCAGACTTGGTCTCAAGGCCAAGGCGAGGACAATCCCTGCGTGGACCACCTGCAGCTGAGACAAGTTGAAAGCACTTAGCCTGTTATCTGAGGACAGGGGAGAGCACAAACTGGGCATGGTAGGATGAGAGTGTCTCAGAGCTAGAATGATCTCTGAGACTTTCCAGTATAGCCACCTTCCCAGAGCATGTATTCTCTCTGCAAATTTCTTGAGGGAGGCTCAGTCCATCTCTGCTTGAAAACTGCCAGTATCCCCA
Source organism: Trichosurus vulpecula (assembly GCF_011100635.1). Lineage (NCBI taxonomy): Eukaryota > Metazoa > Chordata > Mammalia > Diprotodontia > Phalangeridae > Trichosurus > Trichosurus vulpecula. The sequence continues at coordinate 279,521,015 of NC_050578.1, read as the reverse complement.
TTGGGGTCATAGACATGGAGCTGGGAAGGAAGGTAGAGGGCATCTATCTCAATAGCCCTGGTTAGGATAGTCTTCCATATATTGAGCTGAAATCTGCCCTGCTCAGATTGAGGCCACATTCTGGCCTCTGTGCCTCGGACCCTGGGCTCTGATCAATGAAACCAGGCCTCCACATCACTTTCCGATCATTTCTAACCCCCCATTATGTTTTGTCCTCCCCTGCTAGGAGGGAACCTCCTTGAAAGCCAGGACTCTCTGACTTGCTTTGATTTGTATGCCTGGTGCTTAGCACACAGTAGGCACTTAATAAATGCTTCCTTGTTCATTCACTGAGTACAGCTGAACTGTAATCATGATCATCATTGGATTTAGAGTTGAAAGGGATCTTTGAGTCCCACTCCTCACTGATCCCCCCAACTATTTCACAGGTAGGGAAATTGAGTCAGGGAGACAGATATAACAGAAAAAACCCTAACATCTAATCATCTCTCTGCTTCTTACCTGCATGACCTTGGACAAGTTACTTGACCTCTCTGGATTTCAGTTATCTTAAAATGGAGAGCTGAACTTGTTGGTGTCTATGGCCTCACCTGCTTTCAGAGGCTGAAGGAACAGCTGCTGAGTGGCCAGAAGGTTAGGCTGCGGGAGAACTCCTCCCTCTGCTGAAAAAAGGACCCCTTCCTGTGCAGGAGGATGAGCGGATGCTGAAGCACAATCATTGTTTCTGGCTAAAGTGGCAAGCTTCCCAGAAGCAAGATTAACTCTGGGCTCCTGGAAAAGATGGAGTTTCTCTCCCTCACCAAAGTGCTTTCCTCCATCACCAGTCCCTTTGAAGGTCTCCTGATGATTCCGGGAGGTCAGTCTTCCTGTGGGATTAATGATTTGGGACTGTCTAGTCCAACCTCTTCATTTTATGGAGAGAGATGCTGAGGTCCAGAGAGGGCCTGTCCCAGGTAATATAGGCAGTAAACAGTGGACGCAGAACTCGAATCCGGTTCCTCTGACTCTAGGTGCAGGTCTCTACTTCATAACAGTTGGGTGAATGAAGACTCAAACCAATTCAGTGGCCATTCTGCAAAGAAAAGCCCGACATTAAATCTAGCTGCACTTCCATGATGGGAAAATCATAATAACTGATCATTTTAACCAAACATGAACAATTTAAGTCAACAAGGTTTCATGAACCTCCTGCTATGGGCCAGACCCTGGGACAGGTGTGAGGGGTACAAAGGAAATAATGAAGCACTTCCTGCCCTCAGGAGCTTACCTTCTACGGATGGGGGAGGAGCAATGTGTTTAAGTAGATATAAAGTAACTTAGCTCAGGAGAGAGTGCTGATAACTGCTGGGAGAGCAAGGAACAGGGAGGGTCTCACATAGGGGGCAGCACTGAGCTAGGCAGTGAGGGGAGCTTGGGATGCTCTGAGGCTAGGGATGTGTATGTGTGTGTGTGGGTGCATGTGTGAGTGTGTACATGGTATGTGTGAGTGTGTGTGATATGTAAGTGTGATGTGTGTGATGTGTGAGTGTGTGTGTGTGGTGTGCGGTGTGTATGTGAGTGTGTGTGTGTATGTGTATGGGGTGTATGTGTGAGTGGTGTGTATGTATGAGTGTGTATGTGGGGTGTGTGTGAGTGCGTGTGTATGGGGTGTGTATGTATGTGTATGAGTGGTATGTATGTGTGAGTGTGTGTGCATGCAGTGTGTGTGTGTGTGTATATGTATGTGAGTGTGTGTGAAGGTTTGTGTGTGTGGTGTGTGTGTGTGTGTATATGTATGTGAGTGTGTATGAAGGTTTGTGTGTGTGTTGGGGGACGGGAAAGGGTAGGAGATGATCCCGGCCCCACAGTGACCGAGCATTCACTCTGGCTCCCCTTCAGAACTCATGGCTTATTTAGAAAGTTATCAGCAACCACCCCTACTAGGTCTGTTTCCCAAAGAAATTTTTAAAAAAAGGTGGGGGGGGGCAGGGAACTACTTGTACAAAAATATTTCTAGCAGCTCTTTTTGTGGGGGCAAAGAATTGGAAACTGAGGGGATGCCCATCCATTGGGGATGGCTGAACAAGTTGTGGTATAGGAATGTAATGGAATGCTATTGTGCTATGAGAAAGAATTAGCAGGATGATTTTAAAAAAACCTGGAAAAACTTCCATGAACTGATGCAAAGTGAAGTGAGCAGAACCAGGAGAACATTGTACACAGTAACAGCAACATTGTAACAAGGACCAATGGGAATGACTCTCCCTTCCCCCCTTCCCACCCCCACCCCCACCCCCATTGAGAAGGCAAGTAGGTCCATATAGGTTATACGTGTATGGTCATGCAAAACATATCTATAATAGTCATGTTGTGAAAGAAAACAGGAAAAAAACCTCAAGAAAAATAAAGAATCTAAAAAATTGAAATGAATGTTAAAATTTGTCTTTATGTGTACTTAGAAAAATAAAATATTATTAAAAAAGAAAAATCAAGTTCCAGCAGAGCTGATGAGACAAGCTCAGCATCTCAGCTGAAGATGGAGGCCCTTCCGGTCTGTGCCTCACATGAAGGAGGATCTCCTTGGCAACATCTCCAACAAGTGGTCCTCTAGTGTGGGCTCACAGGCCTCTTCAGGGGAGGGGGACACCAGTTCCCAAGGCAGCCCGTTCCACACTGGGACAATTCGAGCTGTTAAAATTTTCCTTAACTTGAGCCCAAATCTGTCTCTTAGCAACTTCAGTCGCGTCACCCCTGGGTCTGCCTTCTAGGCCTAGCAGAACAAGTCTTTTTGTCTTCTATGTTCTGGAAGGTAACTCTCACAACCCCCCTGAAAGCTCACTTAAACCTTCCACACTGAACATTCCCGGTTCCTCTAAGCACTCTCCAAATGGCATGATCTTGAAGCTCTTCCACATGGTGGGAGCCCTCCCCTGGACACTGAAGCATCCCAATGTCCTTCTAAGAGAAGATGACCCAGAACTAAGCACAAGCCTCAAGGCATGGCCAGGAGTACTCAGAAAGCCCCAGAGAGCAGAGTCCAGATAGATCCTTTGTTTTTGACCTTCCTTTTTGTATCCCTAGCACTTTGCACAGTGCCTATCAGTTAGTCAGTCAGTCAACAAACATTTATTAAGCACCTAAGTATTATTGACTCTTGGACACTCCCTTGGGGCTATGCTCTGTACCAGGCACTATTTGTACACAGCAGGTGCTTAGCAAATTAAATAGATAAGAAAATCTTTACTTGTTCTGGAAGATACTTTGCTGTCACCTCTCTGGAGCAATTATTTTTAAAAAATTAAATCTGTTATACACAGATTTTATATACACAGCATTAGTAAAAGAATGAATGCCTGGTTTCTAAAACGATGTGGGTTTATCTTCATTACTAGATAGATAGATAAAACATTTGTTACATGCTTGCTATGTGCCAGGCACTTTTAAATATGAATGCCCCCAAACATAAGAAATCTCCATTTTGAAAAATAATTTTTTGAGGGGTACATCTAGTTCTACTTTGGACCACACACAAAGAGAAAGACCTTCATGATGCGTATCATTGTATTTATAAGGATGCTTCTTTGGCTTATCACCATATTGCAATCTAGTCCCACGTGGGCCTGGGTGCTGTGAAAGGTCAGTGACATCAGCGCTGGTTCAGTCAACTCAGCTTCGGCCTTTCCTTTGTTTAAATTTATTGAGAAAGCAACAAAGTCCACAAAAATCAGATTTTTTTCTCTAACGAATCCCCAAAGTATTTAAAGGTGCTTTATTATTTTAAAATGATTCATTTTTGCAAACAAACTGAATGTGCAAAGCCTCAAAGGAAGGAAACTTTTGAAGGTGGCAATCAGTGGAAAGTGTAGGTTGTCTTGCCTAAGTATGTGTATTATATCAGCAAACTAAATTTAGAAATAATTGGCATCACTTTAAAATTCCACAAAATTTGAATTCTGTACCCCTCAACATCGCCAGCCTAGCGACGTCTTGAAAAGTTTGGCCCTCGATTTAAAAGGCATGGACCACACTCAATGTCTAGGTGGCAAAGCCAGCCAGATAGGGTTAAACCCCCAGTTATAATAAGCTCAATAAATTTTGCAAGTCTCTACTGCCACCAGCCCGATTGTCAAAAAGAAAAATAATGAAACACATTCAAGTTACAAAGCAGAGACCGACTCATCCGGAGGTCCCAGGCTTCCCATCTCTCCTGCCTCTTCTTCCTTCAGATCCCTGGTTGTCCGACCAGAGGCTACAGCCAGGAGCCTTCAGGGCTTGCTACCAGTCCAGCAGCTGATTTCCCTTTCCAGGGTCTCCCCAGTGAGAACAGAGCTCCTCACTGGCAGGGACCATCCAGCTTCTTCAGTCTGTATCTTCAGCCCTTAGTATTCTGCTTGGCCCATGAGAAATGTTGGATAAACGCCATTTTCATTCCCTCATCGTGCCTTGCTTTATTTTCTAGTCATACATGTCAACCCAAAGGGAGCTGTCAGCTTGAGGAGGGCAGGGGCCTTCCTTACTCACCTATCTGTACTCCCTCCCTTCTTTTCCACCTCCCCGGACATTTATTGTCCAGTCTTTTCAGGTATTTCTGATTCTTCATGACCCCATTGGGGGTTTTCTTGACAGTGGTTTGGAGTGGTTTGCCATTTTCTTCTCCAGCTCATTTTACAGATGAGGAAACTGAGGCCAACAGGGTGAAGTGACTTGCCCAGGGTCACACAGCTGAGAAGTGTCTGAGGACAGATCTGAACTTAGGAAGAGGAGCCCTCATGACTCCAGGCTTGGCATTCTGTCTACTATATACAGCCCAGAAATGAGAGGTATTGTTCCCACTCAGGGCCACAATTCTCTCAGCCTTAGTTTCCCTTCTGTCAAGTGAGGGGATTAGTCTGCTGCTCTTTTAGGCCTCTGTCAGCTTACATGGATCTTAGTTCTCTCATGATGGCTGGAAATGCCTCCCCCTCCTGCCACTGCTTCTTGCTTCCCAGCTAATAGGCATGGGCCTGTGGAGAGGAGCTTGGCTGGGGGTGGGGTGGAGTCTGTCTTCTACAATACCATTCTTTTTCCTGAAATGAAGGGAGGAAGTGAAGCCTCCAGGGCTGCTTGGGAGCTTCATCACTCAGGGAGTGGAGGGAGGTCAGTGCCTGCTAGCATCCTATCTGAGGTTCGTTCTTGTCTCAAAAATCTTCCTAAGAATAGCATTTTTTTTTCACTCTGCCCACTAAACTTGAATCCCACTTATTTTCCTACAAATGATTCGATTAGTGCAAAAGCCTCCAGGAATGCCTGAAGCCACTGGGGCTGGGCACTGTCCAGTTAGAAATGTTTGTTTGGGCCTAAAGACAGAACCTCAGTTGTCTTATGCTGATAATCTGGGGAAATGGAAAAGGGACATTTTTTCTCTGTAAGATTGGTTCAAAGACTCACCCACAAGCCTGGTGTTCTGGGGCAACGTATTGGCAGCCTTGTTTGGCTTTTATGGATAAGTTGGGATTTTGAAGGTTTTTCTAGATAGGATAGGTAGGAGACCCCTTGGTATTTCACATATACCTAAAATTGTATTTGGTGATGGGCTAGGGGACTTGGGACTGCCCTGGTCCTGCCCTTCACTTCACAGAGGAGGAAGTTGAGAGCCAGAGAGGTCACGTGACAGAAGGAATGAGTGGAGCTTCCATCTCTTCACACTGACCAGCCAACCATCCCTCATGGGCTCAGAACTGGAGTGTTCTGTACTCCTTCGGTCACCATGAACTTGAATTCCCAGAAATCCTCCAGTGTGGAGATGCCCAGCTTGTGCTGCCCGCCCCCCAGGCCTCCCTTTCATCCTTCCAAGCTTACACCAAACCAAGCATTGTTTTAGGAGCAGGAGATGTTCTAGGCCTGACTGAGAATTCTTGGGCCAAAGCTGACCATGCTCTCCCCACATCTAACCCTTTCGTCTACACCTGTAGCACCAGAAGTGGTGAGGCTCAGTGGGGACCAGTATGAGGGTGGCAGTGGTAGTGAGAGGCATGTTGTCTCTCCAGCTAGGTGAGCTGGTGGACCAGGAAGCTGGTCTTCTGCCCCGTTCTGGGCATAGGTTCTGTCTGTCTGCTGAAAGTGTCACGCACTTTATTTAAAGCAGCCCAGTACAGCAGAGAGGATGCTGGGTTTGGAGGCAGGAAGATCTGAGTTCCCATCCTGCTTCTAATACTTATTACCTGCATGAGCACACAGGTGAGGGGGTGGTTTTATCTCTCTGGGCTTCAGTTTGCTCATCTGTAAATGCAGATGGTCTTTCGTGTCCACCTAACAGACTGAGGAAGATCCATGAAGCGCTGTTTACGAAGGGCTCTGCAAACTGGACAGCCCTTGATCACGGCCAGCTGTTGTGACCATGATCATCTCAGTAGATGGAGTGCTTGACCGGAAGTCAGGAAGGGCTCAGTTCAAATCTGGCCTCAGATGCTTAGCAGCTGTGGGAGTGGGCAAGGTACTAGCCTACCCTCGATTTCCTCATCTGCAGAATGGGATAACAACAGCACCTTTATCCCCAAATTGTTTTGAGGATCAAATGAGATAATCTTTGTGAACTACTTTGCACAACTTAGAAGTGCTGTATAAATGCTGCCTGTGACGACCGTGCTGATGAATCTCTTTCTGAGCCACACGTGCTGAGGGTGGGCTGTTTACTGGCAGATGTGGTGAATGTTTTGCAATTCTGGGTTCCCATTAACTTGGCAAAACACCCAGATATTTCTTGAATGCTTTGACTCCTGTAAAACATGCTTGCCCAGAATCCTCTCCCCTCCCTGCCAAGTGATTGCTAGTTAATCTAATAAGCCAGTTGACAGAACCCGGACATGGAGGCAGTGGGTAAAAGCGGAGTGAGAAGCATGACCATCCATGGTCATGAGCGGGTAGTGCCCATCTAAGCTCATTGACATCATCATGACATCGTCCCTAGAGTGGTAGCTCAGGGGACCAGTCTGCGTTCACCTGCATGTGGATGTTAGCCAGTCTCAGACACTGCTTTCTAGGAAGTGCTACACACCAAAGAGCTGGAGATTGGCCAGCAGATGGGGACATTGTTGAAGATGAGATTTGCACATTATCGCTCTTCAAAGATTGAAAAGCTTGACTTACAGGAGAAAGACAAAATGTGTTCTGTTTGACCCCAGAGGGTAGAACCAGGAGTGTCCTGTTTCCCCTCCTCGGAGGCCTTCAAGCCAAGGCAGGATGACTCCTTTGTGAGCTATGGTGGGGTAGAGTCTTGGCTAAATAGAGGTTAGCCTAGGAGGCCTCCACTGACTTGGGATTCCATGATTTTGTGACACATTCAGGCTGATATGAAGGAGATCCGAGGTCAGAGTGGACATTCACATGTTATTTTGCAATAACAATACGTGTAGATGGCTGCCTGTTCTGCTCGTGTGCAGGTACAGTCTTGAGAAGGAAATAGTTTCAAACCTGGAAGAAGAATTTAGTAAAATAGGAATTTCTGGGACAAGGGTGGGGAACCTGTGGCCTCAAGGACATATGTGGCCCTCTAGGTCCTCAAGTGCAGCCCTTTGCCTGAATTCAAACTCCATATTCTGTGAAATTTGGATTCAGGCAAAGGGCCATACTTGAGGACCTAGATGGCCTACATGTGAGGTGCTGGAAGGCCATCCAAATAGAGATCCAGCAGGTGGGTGGAAATTCAGGTCCAGAGCTATAGTAGTAAGGCAACATTCATGATCTCTGAGAGGGCCATGGACATGCCTGAGTGGTTTGGAATCACAAAGTATAAGGAATTCTCTAGGTAGAAGGCCGAGGAAGTATAACATTTATTTAGACTCCAGAGGATCAAATCCAAGGACCAATGCCCCCAATTTAATATAGTAGCAATAATATTCCAAAACTGGTAAGCCCACCTCACTGTAGTAACAAGGAAATGATAACAAAATATTATAGTGAGGCACCAAGCATACTGTAGCCTCCCCCCACCACTAGGGCCTTCTTATAAAAGATCACTCACAAATCCTAACTCTCCTGCAGCTCTGCTGACTCCGAGTTCCTTCTTCTCCGAAACTTTCTTGTTCAGCACTCTCTACTCTGCAGTCTCAATGCTGGCTCTCCCTTTATGTCTGCTGCCTTAATGTCTTCTTGATGTCTGCTTCTGAATCCTGCCACTCTCCACTGCTCCCAGTTCTGCTGCTCCCAGTTCCGGGCTCTCTTTTTATACAGTCCTAGCCGTCATCTGATTGACTAGAACTCAGGGCATATACCATTGGCTCTGGTCTTAGTAACTCCTCTTGAAACTAGCAAACTAGTTTGCTAACTAGCCTGGGGCCTCGCAACTAGTTAGTGAAAGGGTGTGAGCCTGTCTCTAATCTGGTCTCCCTTTGTTGGCCCCACCTGAAGGCTATTCACTTACTAATTTGCTTTACAAGAGCTCAAAGGAGATCCAGCTATCTCTAGATCTGGGCACCATCTCCACAGACATGCTAACTTAAGATGAGGACATGGGTGAGAACACCATGAATTGACTGTTCTTCACCTTTACCTTTGCTATCTTGCTCAGTGAAGAGGCCCTGCTTGTGGGTAGGACCATAGGAAGATTAACAGGAAAGAATATTGACTCCCAAAAACAGAGGCCATCCAACTTTGAGGATGTGGTTGAGTCCAGCAGCAACTCTGGCTGCTCCCTTCCTCTCTCAGTCATGATGCCAGAGGAGAAGAATGTATCTGACAACATCCTTCAATCTCTTAATGATTTTTTCTTCCCAGGGAGCTAATGCATTACAGCAGGAAAGAAATAAATATGCACCCCTCACTTCTGTTGTCCCAGCTGATCCAGTTTAGAAAGTCTCTGGTAAGCTCTTGACTAGTGAAATAGAATAGCTTTACATTTGAATCTTTCTTTCTTTACTTCTTTTCTTTTTCTTCTTTTCCTTATTTGCATTCTCCCTCTCATCCTTTCTTTTCCCTTTGGGCTCTCTCTCACACCCCCTACTCTCTCTCTCTCCTCTTTCCCTCTCCTTTTTCCTTCTCTATCTCCTCCCTCCCTCCTCTTCCTATCTCTTTTTCTCTTCCCTTCCTTTCTCTTTTTTCTCTCTTCCCTCCCTTCTCCCCCCCCCTCTCCCCCCCCTCTCTCTCTCTCTCTCTCTCTCTCTCTCTCTCTCTCTCTCTCTCTCTCTCTCCCTCCCTCCCTCCCTCTCTCCTCTCTCCTCTCTCTCTCTCTCTCTCTCTCTCTCTCTCTCTCTCTCTCTCTCTCTCTCCAGGAGCAGAGACACGTATGAGAACTTCCTGGATGACCCAGATGACTAGCACAAGGTTCTGCTCCTAATGGGTCCAGTTTGATCTTACACTAGGCTGAAGCTTCTTTGTTTCCAGTATCTTTTCCCAAGCTGTCTGCAACATGACATTCTATGCATTGAGCTCCTTGGCCTTGTCCCATCCTTCTCAGAGATGCAGGCGGGTTTCTCCTTCTCTGCCCATTATTAATTTCTGTGAGGCAGGGAGTCATTCTTTTCTAATTAGGCACTCTGTTTCCTTGGGCAGATGTAGGTCAGCCCCCTTCAGGCCTTTCTTTCTTGTATCGCCAGAGTGACTTTCCAGTTGGGATGAATTCTGAACGTCCACCAATGATTGTTTTTTAAAAACTGCCCAGCTGCCAACATCAGCAAATGGTCCTTTGGGAAAGTACGTCTTCTGGAGAGGGATGGGCCAGGCACACATATGGTACAAGCTCTGAAGAAATGCTGGGTACTAAGTTTCTCTCTCTCTTTCACTCTCCTTCCTTCCTTCTTTCCTTCCTTCCTTCTTTCCTTCCTTCCTTCCTTCTTTCTTTCTTTCTTTCTTTCTTTCTTTCTTTCTTTCTCTCTTTCTTTGTTTCTTCTTTCTTGCTTGCTTCCTTTCTTTCTTTCTTCCTTCCTTCCTTCCTTCCTTCCTTTCTGTTCTATGTATAAATTTCTCTTCCTTTCCTTTCTGAAGATAAAGCAACATTGGTTCCCTCAAACCTTTCCATAGGGCAGACTCCAAGTAGAAGCTTGATTCCAGGTAATGTTAAAAGAAATTTTCCATTGAAAGGGGAGTTTGGAGTAAGATGATAGAGAGCTGGACTCTGGACAAGTCAACTCCCCTCTCTGAGCCTCAGTTTCCCTATCTGTCAAACAAGGGAGTTGGACTTGGTGCACCCTAAAAATCACTTCCAGCTCTAAAGCTCCAGTACTGCGCCTCTGACTGAGGGAACAGGGCTCTGGTTTTCCCTTTGGGTCTCCAAATCTGGACATCCCCTTCATTGGCCCAACCTTCAGTTTCATGTCTGAATCACTGAAGGTCATAGGAGCCTAGATTTAGAGCTGTAAGGTATGTTAGAAGACATCCGGTCCAATCCTCTCACTTTACAGATGAGGAAACGGAGGAAGAAGAGAACCACCTTGCCCAATGTTACCCAGCTAGCATCCAGAGACAAGATGACTCACTTCTCCAGTGCTCTCTCCATAATCCCACGCTGCCTCCTGACTTGGGAAGCTGGGCTTTCCAAAGAGCAAAAATCTCCTTTTGTTATAATGACAACTGATGCTTTTGTCACAACTTAATGTTTAGAAGACACTTTTCAGACATCTCATTTCAGGTCACTGCTACACTCCTTATTATGGCCATGTTATAGATAAACAAATTGATCTTCAGGTGAGGAGACTTACCAGAGTCACACATCTGGTAGGTTTACAATTTGAACGGCACCCCTCCCCCACTCCTGCTCCGGCATCCCCCACCCTGCTCTATTGACTTCTGTACCTTGTCTTTCCATCCCTGTTAATTCGTGCCCATCCCATCACGCACAACATATTAATATCCTTTTCCCTAGGAATTCATTACTCAGACATTGTGTCTCTGAGGCTCACCCAGCCCAAATTGAACATGACGATGTGTATCATGTTAATGTCCCATTCCAAGCACACCCACAGTGACTCAGCCTCCAAACAGTGACTTAATTCTCTCCCCTGTGGTTGTACGACAGGCTCCCACCGGATGCTCATGGTCGTCCCCGCACCTTCCTTGCCCCCAACCAGAGTCTCAGGCTGGAGTGAAACTGCAAGGGAGGCTGGGAACTGGTCTTCAGGGACAGAGATGAAAGCAGATGTAATTTAAAATAGGAATGATCTAGGACTAGAAACTTTGACATTAAAAAGGAAAGAAGAAGGGAGAAATTCAATTAAATTCGTGCTGCCTGATTTTACCCGCGTTGGAAGGGCCTGTACTCATTCACCATGGGAAGCATTATTTATAGAACCCAGGAGTACTCAGAGTCTCCCCCACTCTTTATCCCTGTATCCAGACCAAAGGATTCCCAGCTATCGGCTCCCAGCATCTGATGCAGCCTGGCCCCTCTTCTAAGCCACTGGCATAAATTTGGATGATTCATTTTCTATATTCAGGCCTCCAGATGGTTGAGGATCTCTGCCCCCATTTCTACCTTTGGGGAAACTGAGGCACTAATAGATTAAATCTGTCTTCAGAGGGCCATTTTGGATTGATAGTCTGGATCCTGGAGCTTCCAGTTTTGATCTTTTGGCCTTTTCTCCTGTGACCTTCTATACTAATTTGGAAAAAGGTAGATTTCTGCTGGGGTTCAATGGTTCTGTGCATATGTGAGCCCTTTTATTATAGCTGGGTGATGGAGTGGAAAGGATGCTGCTAGGAAGAAGAAGACTTGGATGCTTGTCTCAGCAACCCTGGGCAAGCCACTTCATTCTCATGGGGTCTCAGTTTCCTCACCTGTAAAACAAAAAGCTTGGATTAGATGATTGCTAAGAACCCTCTTAGTCCTGACATTCTGGGTTCTGAGGCCCCTCCCAACTCTGACATTCTGGGTTCTGAGGCCCCTCCCAATGCTGACATTCTGGTTCTAAGGCCTCTCCCAATGCTGACATTCTGGGTTCTGAGGCCCTTCCCAACTCTGACATTCTGGGTTCTGAGGCCCTTCCCAATGCTGACATTCTGGGTTCTGAGGCCCCTCCCAACTCTGACATTCTGGGTTCTAAGGCCCCTCCCAACTCTGACATTCTGGGTTCTGAGGCCCCTCCCAATGCTGACATTCTGGGTTCTAAGGCCCCTCCCAACTCTGACATTCTGGGAGGCCCCTCCCAATGCTGACATTCTGGTTCTAAGGCCTCTCCCAATGCTGACATTCTGGGTTCTGAAGCCCTTCCCAACTCTGACATTCTGGGTTCTGAGGCCCTTCCCAACCCTGACATTCTGGGTTCTGAGGCCCCTCCCAATGCTGACATTCTGGTTCTAAGGCCTCTCCCAACTCTGACATTCTGGGTTCTGAGGCCCTTCCCAACTCTGACATTCTGGGTTCTAAGGCCCCTCCCAACTCTGACATTCTGGGTTCTGAGGCCCCTCCCAATGCTGACATTCTGGGTTCTAAGGCCCCTCCCAACTCTGACATTCTGGGAGGCCCCTCCCAATGCTGACATTCTGGTTCTAAGGCCTCTCCCAATGCTGACATTCTGGGTTCTGAGGCCCTTCCCAACTCTGACATTCTGGGTTCTGAGGCCCTTCCCAACCCTGACATTCTGGGTTCTGAGGCCCCTCCCAATGCTGACATTCTGGGTTCTAAGGACCCTCCCGACGCTGACATTCTGGTTCTAAGGCCTCTCCCAACTCTGACATTCTGGGTTCTGAGGCCCTTCTCAACCCTGACATTCTGGGTTCTGAGGCCCCTCCCAATGCTGACATTCTGGGTTCTGAGGCCCCTCCCAATGCTGACATTCTGGGTTCTGAGGCCCCTCCCAATGCTGACATTCTGGGTTCTGAGGCCCCTCCCAATGCTGACATTCTGGGTTCTGAGTCCTCTCCCAACTCAAACATCCTGGGTTCTATGGACCCTCCCAATGCTGACATTCTGGGTTATAAGGCCCCTCCCAAGCCTGACATTCTATGTTCCCAGATCTAACATTTTTTCTTCTAGGATCTTAAACTCTCTCCCAACTTTGGCATTCTGTGTTCTAAGAACGTTCCCAGCTCTGACATTAGATAATTTATTGACTCTGTGTGCATGTGTGTGGGGGATATGGGTATGAGAAAGAGATAGACAGAGACAGACAGATAGATAGATAGGTAGATAGATAGACAGACAGACAGACAGACAGAGACAGAGATCCCAGCATTGACACAGTTTGGGCTTTGGATTATTTTTTAAGTCTCGAGAATGAGGGATGCCTTCCCATTCCCTCAGTCTTGAAATACTGTAATATAATGAGTTAAATCTGAGCTGATACGGTGTTGCAACAATCCGGCTAGCAGCTGCTGTGGGGGTGAAAGACCAACACAGCCCAACAACAAGAACGCTGCCAGCACACGTCCTTTTGATCTTCTTTACTAAAGAAAATAATGTTAGGGGGTTAACAATCTCATTTCAATCAAACACACAAATAACATTCACTTATTTCAGGGGAAAAAGCCAGCACCGTGAACTTCAGAGCAAATACAAACAAATTACAAACATACATTATAAACAGACCAAATACAATTCATAATTACCAAGAAACCATCAACATCTGGGTGAGGCAGAAGGCTCTTAGAGTGGCTGCCCAGGGTCCCATGCCAACACTCCTCCAGGAGTGAGAGCCTCCAGCAAATAGCTCTATTCTCTCTTTTTATACAGTCTTTGGACGTCATCAAACTGAGTGACCAGAACTTAGGTGCCTACTATTGGTTCTGGTCTTAGCAACTCTTCTTAGGGCCCTGGAGGCTTCATACCCACACAGGCTTAGCACCTAGCAGATAGGGGTTTGGGCCTGGGGCTTTGCACCTAGTAAGGCTCAATCAAAGACACTTAATTTAGCATTCTAAAACAGTAAAAAAAAAAAAGTCCCACCTTAATTGCCAATACATGTAGGTAAACTGTCCACACAGTATGCACACTAGGCCCCCCCCCAACTTAGGAATAGAATTAAATGCTGTATTTCTCACCTTCTCAACTCGGCAGTCTGAGTCATGACACCCCAACAGGGTGAGGAAAGACTGCCCCACTGAGCCACAACATCAGAGCACCTAGAGCTGGAAGGGAGTTTAGACATCATTTAGTTCAACCTTCCCATTTTGCAGAGCAAGAAACTGAGGCCCAGAGAAGGGATGACATTTGCTCCAGGTCCCACATCAAGGAGCTGAGCACAATTGAACTCCAGGTCTCCTGGCTCCAGATCTAGCACTTTGTCCCTTGAAGCTGCCTGTCCCTTACTCCAGCTTAGTCAATGGCCGTACTGTAGCCGTATTGTAATGAATGCTTGTATTTTCCACTTTTCAAAGCCTTGAATCTTGCCCTGTTCCCACAGCACACCTGCAGCACAGGGATGGGCAGCGAGCTTGTGATCCGGGGCATGGCCTCGCATGGAATGGACTCTCCAATGATTGCAGAATTGAACTGAACAGTTCCTGTTCTACATATGAGCGAACTGAGACTCTGTCAAGGGAAGGGACTCTGGAACTGAAAAAGCAAATCAAACAATGCACTTCGATGGCAAAGCTGGGGCTGGCTCCACCATTCTTCATTTTTTCTTCAGTTATTAATCTCATTCCATTAAGTGCACACATGTCCGTACACTTGCACCCTACATGCACACATTCATGTGTTTTTATGTGCACGTGTGCACACACACCAAGCCCCCCACCCTGCCTCCCTCCACCCACACCAAGACACCTTCCCTCCTTTTCCCAGCTGAACTCTTACCATCTTTCTCTTCTCCTTGGATCAACAACTGATTAAACCAAGTGAGATAACCCAGGAGTTTCTGGCACATCAATGTGTTCCAGGCCACTATTTGTGACATGATGGCTTGATGTGAACATCTGTGTAATTGTTGGCTCCCAGGGAGATGAGGCCCTAGAAAGGTAGAGGCATTCTGCAGGCATTATGTATGTGTCCTCATTATGTAGGATACCTGGCACCAAGACCAGAAAGCTTCATGGCCAAAAGAACTGGTGGCCCTTGATATTCACTGAGCTCAACTTTGGTTCTTGGCAAATTATTAAAGGGATGCTTAGTGGACCTCTAGAAACGGAAGCAGTGATCACAAAGAACTAACATGGTTTTGTTAAGAAAAAAAGGCATGGCAGACTATCTTCATTTCCTCTTTTGACACAGTTACTCGATGGGTATCGGCTTCAGATGGGATTTGCCTCATTCTTAAGTACAGCGTTTGATGAAATCTTGCAGGCCATTCTTGTGGACAAAATGGAGTGACACAGCTTAGAAGATAATATAGTCTATTGAATTTGGAAATAATTAAATGGCCAGTCATTACAGCTTGATGGTAATAGTGGAGGAATATTCTGTTAAATGCAATCAGAATTCTGAATAGGCTTGCAAAGGGACCTTCAGGAAATTGGCTATGTGCACACTGAAACCTGCCAGCTCAACATACTGCTCCCAAGCCTAGGTAAGACCCTCACCATCCTGACTCCTTCTCTCCATCCACCATGCTGAACTCTCAAAGAGAACTATTAAACACCTGCATTCTCCACCCACCTTCTGTAACTATTGTGAAAGACTCCACGTGGGGGTGGCCCAAATTTTATCTCAATCTAGAAGTAGAATAAACCTATTTTTAAGATTAGACTGTGCCCCAGAGAGCTGTTCGGTCCTGTGCTGTTTATCGTTCTTATCAATGGCTGAATGAAGGCGAATGTCGCAAGCCTATTGATTTGTAGGTAAAACAAAGCTGGGAAGGACAGCCACTACTTCAGAATATAAATCTTTCTAGAAAGGCAAGGATGTTGAGCTGAATCTAATTAGGTGCAATTTAATAGGGATAAAAGTCATGTAAAAGTCAAGCAGTTGGGAAGACTTATCTTTCTGAGTTCAAATCCAGCTAGCTGTGTGGCCCTGGGCAAGTCACTAAACCCTGTTTGCCTCAGTTCTTCATCTGTAAAATGAGCTGGAGCAGGACATGGCAAAACACTCCAGTCTCTCTGCCAAGGAAGCCACCAGGGGTCACAAAGAGCTGGACATGATTGAACACCAAAAATCATGTGCTTGGGTTCCAAAATTGATCTTGCACATGCAAGATGAGTAAGGCATAGGTGGACAGAAGTGCATCTGAAAAGACGAAAGGGTTTGGATGGGGTGCAGACTCTATAGGAGTCCACAGCCCCAAAGGCTAATGCCAACTCAGACTTCATTAAGTAGGGAATAGCCTTCAGGCATAGGGAAGTGATGGTCTTACTGTCCTCTGCTTGGGCAAACTTCCTCAGGAGGATCATGTTAGGGCACCCCATTTTAGAACAAATGAGCTAGAATGTGTCAAAGGGAGGACAGCCAAGATGGTGAGAAGGGCCCTGAGATCATGTCATTCCCAGATCAGTGGAAGGAACAGATTGTTTTGCTTGGAGAAGAAAGAAAACTCTCTTCCTGTGTCAGGGCTGTCACGTGGAAGAGGGATGGACTTGTTCTGTCTGACCCCAGAGAACAGAATGAGGACTAGTGGGTTGAAGTTATAAAGCAGCAGACTTAGGCTACGTGTAAGAGAAACCAACCTGGCTGACAAAGAGAGTGGCATGTCTGTCTTGGGAGATGGTGGCTTCCTTCTCCCTGGAGATGTCAAGGAAAGTCCTGACCCCTGGAGTGATGTTCGACCACATAAGGGCTAGGGATCAGAGAAGCACCTGGGACAGAGCTCTGCCAAAAATGAGATCCGGGAGTCTGAGAATCGGGAATCTGATGTCAGGAAGAAATGCTGTTCCTCATTCTTGTCTGATGGTGACTGAATCATAAGACTTCCTCCCAAACCAATTGAACTTTAAGAAGTTTTGAATGTTGGAGACCCAAGGTGCGGTCTGGGCTGGGTGACACAATGATAGAATACTAATACTGACCTGGAGTCAGGAAGATCTGAGTTCCAATCTGGCCTTAGACAATCACTAGCTGGGTGACCCTGGGCAGACCACTGAACTTGTCTGCCTCAGTTTCTCTTTCTGTAAAATGGAGATAGTAATAGCCCTCACCTCCCAGGGTTGGCGTGAGGATCTAATGAGATGTTTGTAAAGTGCTTGGTCCAGTGTCTGGCACATAGTAGGCACTATATAAACATTAGTTATTGTTAAACTTTTGATTATAATTATTAACTGTGCACGTTGAATATAAGAGAGGGAACTGCTGGCCTTTTGGCTCATTTGGAGGGAGATTCCCCATGGATTTTCATCTCAGGGAAATATCACTGAGGATGTGCTTTTGATGGAACCAAATGGGAGGGTGGGGATTGTTGGCTGGCAGTCAACGATTGAGTACTTGTTCTGGGCAGGTGACTCGGAGCCATAGGACTAAGATGTGGACATTTATTCAATTCAATCATCGTTTATTAAGGGCCTACTATGTGCCAGACACAGTGTCAGGTGCTAGGCATATTGAGCTGAAGATGAAGAAGGGCGCTTCCCTCAGGGACCTTTATTTTACTGAGAAGCCCAACACCTCTTTTCGAAGATAAAGGAACTGAGGCCCACAAAGGAAACCCTCCTCCCACACACACACTTGCCCGAGTCTGCATCCAACCTCAGGTGTGTTGCCCCCCAATCCATTGCTTCTGGGCCATTCCACAATGGCCCCTCTTGGGTTTCAACCAGGTGATCTCTGCTAGAAGGTCCTGGAGGCAGCTAGCCTGCTGCACTACATGTGCTCTGAGCCAAATTCATTTCTGAAGACGTTGCACCCATGGTCTCTAAGTCAGGATTTTCAAGTCCAGGTTGTTCCCAACTTGCTCATCCCCAGGAATCAATCCATCACTAGGTAAAGTGACAAAGTGCCTACTATGTGACAGGCATCGAGAATACAAATACAGTAAATGAAACCATGTCTATTTGCAAGGAGTCAATGTGGGAGTGTTTGTAGTAAGACAATTCCAGATCAGAGAATTTAAATGACTTACCCCAGCATACACAAGTAGTGAGTATCAGAGGCAGGATCAGAATTTGGGTTCTGGGACTTCATGTTCTGCTCACTACTCCCAGTCCTGCCCTTAGACATTGGACAAAGTGATTCTATTTCTTGGGCACCCTTCCACAAAGGGAATTCGGTCATGCTGCATGAGAACAAGCAAGGAAAGGAATCTTTTTATGCTGGAGATGAGAAGCCTAGGGAGGGAAGGGGTCTAAGGACAGACACGATGGCTCTCTTTAAGCATCTGAAGGGCCATTTGGTGGAAGATCCTAGAGGAAGAGCCAGGAGCAATGGTGGTGCAGCATGGTGGGGCTGGAGGTGGGAGCTGGGAGTTATAAAGAAAAGGATTTAGGTTTGGTATCAACAAAACAAACAAACAAACGAACGAACAAATATCTTCCCATTAAGGAGCAGTCTCAAAGGGAAATGGGCCATCCTGGGAAGGAGTGAGTTCTTCCTCATTTGTAGATCCTCAAGCAAGAGCCAGAAGGCCAGTTTTCGGGGACTAGGGGTTTCCTGAGATCCCTTCTATGTCTGGGATTCTTGTGTTTTGTGGCATCTTCTCTTCTGAAAGGAGAGCCTTGATTAGGGAAGATTGCCCTGAGAGTCAAGGAAGGAGAGGAGAGGGGTCATTTTGGAGCTTAGGGGTGTTGGCAGCACCCTGCCTCTCTTTCTTTTTTTTTTAAATTTATATAATATTTTTAGTTTTCAGCATTGATTTCCACAAGATTTTGAATTACAAATTTTCTCCCCCCATTCCTACCCTTCTCCCACTCCAAGATGGCATATATTCTGATTGCCCCATTCCCCAGTCAGCCCTCCCTTCTGTCACGCCACTCTCCCCCATCCCTTTTTCCCTTACTTTCTTGCAGGGCAAGATAGATTTCTACGCCCCATTGCCTGTATATCTTATTTTCCTGTTGCATGCAAAAACAACTTTTTTTTTTGAACACCTGCTCTTAAAACTTTGAGTTCCAAATTCTCTCCTCTCTTCCCTCTGCACCCACCCTCCCTAAGAAGGCAAGCAATTCAACATAGGTCACACATGTATCATTATGTAAAACCCTTCCACAATACTCATGTTGTGAAAGACTAACTATATTTCCCTCCTTCCTATACTATCCCCCTTTATCCAATTTTCTCCCTTGACCCTGTCCCTTTTCAAAAGTGTTTGCTTTTGATTACCTCCTCCCCCACCTGCCCTCCCTTCTATCATCCCCCTTTTTTGTACCCCCTGCCTCTCTTTCTTGAAGGCCTGCCTCCTCTGACCAAACTTGGCCCCTTGTCATTCCTGTAGAATGCACTTACCAAGGAATGTTGCCATCCAAGCAGGTGCCTCATCTTTGACTAGACTAAGACCTTCCTGGGGTCAGGGACCTGGTCAAAACTCTGGAATTTCTCTAGCTCCCAGGACACACTAGTTCTGCAATCTGTCAGAGCTTGAAGAATGTTTGTTCATACTTTGAAACCTTCTCCTCAGGCCCTGAGCGCTCCATATCCTCGGATCTACCTGTACGCTCTCCTTGCATACTGACAGGAACATTCCTCTTGGACCACTCCTCCTTACCAAAACAAACCTCAGTCATATAAAAATTTCCCCAAGACCAACATTTTCCTTCCTCCTCCTTTCTGAATCTTGTCTCCACCCTTCCCCTAATTTCTATTTTTCCTCTTCCCTCTTTCCTTCTCTTGGTACTACATGGCTCCCAGTTCCCGGGAGCCAATTCAGCCTGGGCCTATTAGTCCAGAGTTTAGGTACGTTCTGGGTTATAGTAGGCCCCAGTGGGCTAGCCTGGGAATTTGTTCCATCCTGGGTTATAGTAGGCCCCTGTGGACTAGTTATGTAACTTTGTTGCTATGGAGAAATGCATTTCAAAGAAACAGATTTGCAAAGGGACCTTCAGGATTGGATATCTACAAATCAGGGATTGCCTGTCTGCCTGCTGGTTTGAACCCCTCACAGGACTCTTCCAGTTGGGGGCGTCACCCCTTTGACTCCTATCTGTTCCATCACATTGAGCTGTGAGAACTAATAATAAATTGTGCACTCTACCGACCCACTTCTTATGGCTTTTCTGGAAGCCTCTCTGTAGGAGCTGTCCATACTTTTCAAAACTCCAAAAGTAGAGAGAGCTTGTCTTCTA
The DNA here is from genome assembly GCF_011100635.1 of Trichosurus vulpecula. Taxonomy (NCBI): domain Eukaryota; kingdom Metazoa; phylum Chordata; class Mammalia; order Diprotodontia; family Phalangeridae; genus Trichosurus; species Trichosurus vulpecula. Next base: position 279,500,987 of record NC_050578.1, on the reverse strand, counting down.
TGTCAGGACTGGCCCAGTCATGCAGATGAGGAAGAAAATGGCCACCTGTCACACCCTGCCCCTTCCACTGTTGCTAGCCCATCCCACACTTACTATTGAATGATCAATGTTCATTTCAATCAGTAATTATAAAAACCCATTGACATGGAACTTCCAAGTGGGCAGGCCATCTGAAATAGATCATTTGACCCTCTCAACAATCTTGTAAAGAAAACAAATACTACAGGTATGTTACAGACCAGAAAACTGGGGCTTAGAAAAGTTAAGTAAGTGCTCACGCAAAGAGTAAGTGTCCCAGGTGGGACTGGAACTCAGATCTCCTGGTTTTTTTCATTATTTCATTCGATCCTCATAACATCTCTGTGAAGGAGGCTGGGCAGGTGTTGTCAACTTCTCATATAAATGAAGGCATTAAGACTCAGAAATTTCATGACTTGCCCAAGGTCATGTGCCCACTTAAATAGAGGATTGGGACTTGAACTCATGACTTCTGACTTCATTTTTAGTGTTTTCCACACTCTGCTGCTCTTCCTATAGATGAGTGCCAGGGACTAGGCAAGGCAGGGGAACAGACTTGAACTGCAATACTTGGGGGCATCTGGTTACTTAGACGCTTGAAAGGTGACTTAAACCTTTGCTGGTTCTCAAATCTTCTCCAGAATCCGAGGCCTCCATCCTAGATCAGCAATTATAATTTCCTTTTCCCTGGATTGAAAGTTCTGCTAAGGCCTCCCATCATCCAAAGCCCCTGGGATCATTCTTTTGGCCCGTGTGTGGCTGACTGTCCCAGAAATGGTTGGGCTGAGTGTGCCCTGATTCCAGGATGTTGTACAGAAACTAATTCTCTAACTTGGTTTTTTTAATCATCTATTTTTCTTTAATTTCTTTTTTCTTGTATTTGCAAAGTACTTTATTTTTTATTGTTAGTTTTCAGCATTCACTTCCACAAGATTTTGAGTTCTAAATTTTCTCCCTCCCCCCTCCCTAAAATGGCATGCAGTCTGATAGAGGCTTTATATATACATTCATATTAAATATATTTTCACATTAGTCATGTTGTAAAGAAGAATGAGAGCCAATGGGAAGAACCACAAGAAAGAAGAAACAAACAAAAAATAGTCTGCTTTGATCTGCACTCAGACTCCAGGGTTCTTTCTCTGGATGTGGATGCGTTTTCCATCATGAGTCTTTTAGAGTTGTCTTAGATCCTTGCATTGCTGAGGTGAGCCAAGTCTATCAAAGTGGGTCATCACACAATTGTCGCCGTGCTGTGTACAATGTTCTCCTGGTTCTGCTCACTTCACTCAGCTATTTTCCCTAAATTTCAATGCCAAGGATAAAGAAGTCCAGTTAATTGAAGGTTCTGATAGTTGAGTTTCCAATTAACCAAGATTTTATTCTTTCCATAATTTTGTTGACACATGGGAGAAATGTGGTATCACAGAAGTTTCAGACTTGGATCTTAGTAGTCACACCTTAAGCACTACCACTAAAGTATACAAGATGAGTGATCTGTCTTCTTGCCTCTTCGATAAGATCTCGAAGAGGAAGCGCTTACTGCTTCCTGAAGCCATCTGTTCCACTTCAGGATAGCTCCAATCAGGGGCATACTAGTACACATTTAACAACCAGCTATCAGAAAAAAGAAATAGACCCATGACAGTTTTTAGTTTAATCTGCATTATTAACATTTCTCAATCACTTTCTTAAGTTATTGACAAAACAATCAATGAAGCTTTGATTAGGAGGACTATTTGCCTATTTGCGTCAGTGTAAATGCTCACACTGAAGATCCAACAATCTGCGCTACCAGCCGGACCCAGCACACCCCTGGCTCTAATTGTTAGGAACTCTTTAATGATAATAGATCTAAATTGGCTCCCTGGCAGCTTCCCTTCTTTGTTCCTGGTTCTGCCTCCTAGGACCAAACAAAACAGTCTGATCTTTCTCCTACCTGATGAATTTGAAATACTCGAATATAGCTATCATGTCCCCTTCCTACCCCCACCCCAGTCTTCCCTTCTCTGGCTAAGCATCCCCAATCCCTTCAATCCCTCCTCATCTGTCAGAGACTTGAGGGAAAAAGTAGAAACGGCCCTCCACAATGAGCATCCTCCAGGTAGAGTACCCAGCTCTTTGAGAGGTGGGGCCAGCAAACCTGTGCTCAAATCCTCAGCAGGACACTTAGTGGTTTGCTAATGATGGATAAATCACTTCATCTCTCATCCTGAGTGTCCTTGTTTGTAAGAGGTGGGATCACAACCACACTTTCCTTCCAGGGCTGTTGTGAAGCTCCAAAGAGATGATGCCTCTTGACCTTTGCAGATTTTTGTGCTTTGGACAGTGGAGCTTCTTTTCCCCTTGTCTTGTTGATAGGTAGGTCTTGTTCATTTTGCTTTGCTGACAAACTATACACATTTCCCTACATTTAGATTCATTTATAAAACCGAACCATTGAGTTCAATCCTAAATTCACTCATTCATTTAGTCATTGAATGGGCACTGCCTCAGACAAACAGAAACCTGGGAAAGACCTTAATTTAAAAAGTCCAAGGTCACCCAGTGCATCCCAGGCTGTCGCCAGTCATCTTGACTTCTCTTGTCACTGAACTCTGGGGGAGAGTGAGGGCCATGACTTGAGCCTCACTTAAATCCATTTCATTTGCAAGTCAAGACATCACCTTCCTGCTGTCGTCGGTCCTCTTCAAGAGTGAAGGACGAACAACAACATTCATCCTCTGGTGCGCTGCTCCTGGATGCCTATCCGAGCTGAGTGCCTTGGGGAATTCATGTAAGACACAGACCTTGACCTCCTGGAGTCTTTCTGGGAGGATCATTTTGAATGTTGATACACTGTCTGGTGGAGATCCTGGATAGATTGCTAACAGCTAGGGCAGGACTTGCATCCTACTTAGCTCGGATCAGTTTGTTATGTTAGCTCACTGCCTTGATGCTGAGAGCAGCCTCAAAGGCTCAGTGACCACTTCTCAGCAATGCAGCAGTTGGGATTCTGTCTCCTGCTACATTTTGGCCTGGATGGCCATTGCAACTCTGAGATTCTGTTATGGGATGAGGGGGGGTTATCGGGGCCAGGTGCCAAGAGTGTGGGAATAAGCAGGCCCAAATGGAGCCTCATGGCCAAGGACCAGCAATGAGGGTCCTCCTTCTAAGAGGTGGCATGGCACAGCAGTGTGCTGTCCAATCTGAATGGGGATGGCGGCTATTCAGCTATACATAAAGCTCTCTGCATGCTGTCTATGACTTAGAAAGACACACATCTTATATATTTCCCTTTAAAAATTAGTATGTCAAGATGTAAGATCAGCTAGGAACTGCATTTTAATCTGGTCTGGGCCATACTCCAGTTATAGGCCACATGGACACTTCTGGTGTAGAGGATAGAGCCTGCCAGTCAAAGGTTCAAGTCTTGCCTCTGAAACTCACTAGTTGTGTGACCATGGGTGAGTCATACCTTCTCTGGGACTTAGTACGCT